>NC_048299.1:243103300-243217162 GCF_013100865.1 Trachemys scripta elegans
CAGGGGACAGGGAGCAGGGGGAGGGTTGGATGGGTCAGGGGTTCTGGGGGGGGGGGCCTGTCAGGGGGCAGGGGTGTGGAGAGGGATTGGGGCAGTCAGGGAACAGGGAGGGTTAGATGGATTGGGGGTTCAGGGGGCAGTCAGAGGACAGGCAGCAGTTGGATAGGTGTGGGAGTCCGGGGACCTGGCGGGGGCAGGGGTGTGGATAGGAGTCAGAACAGCCAGGGGACAGGTAGGGAGTGGGGTCCTAGGGGGGCAGTTAGGGTGGGGGGGATCTCAGGAAGGGGCAGTCAGAGACAAGGATAAGGGAGGCTTAGATTGGGGGTGGGGTCCCAGTGGGTGGTTGGGGCAGGGGTCCCGGGAGGGGGCGATCAGAGGACAAGGAGCAGGGGGGGTTGGATGGGTTGGGGATTCTGTGGGGGGCAGTCAGGGGGCGGGAAGTGGGAGGGAGTGGCTAGGGGGTGGGGCTATCCCCCCTCCCCACGGAGTGTCCTCTTTTTTGAAAGTTTAAATATGGTAACCCTACTGAAAGACACTTTGAATTGACAACGAGGAGTCCTCGTTGTTTTTGCTGATACAGACTAACACAGCTACTGCTCTGAAACCTTTGAATTGACAGATAACTACAACTCTGTCACTGTTAGGATTTAGATGATAACTCATTTGTGTGTACGTGTTTGGTTACTTTAACCTGTAAATAACTCCCTAATTGCTTTTTCCTCATCAATAAACCTTCAGATAGTTTATTACAGAATTGGCTACAGGCATTGTCTTTGGCATAGGATCTAGGGTACCAATTGACCTGGGCTAAGTGACTGGTCTCTTGGGACTGGAAGCAATCTGAATGTGGTGTGATTTTTGGTGAAAGTAATCATTTATCCCTAAGTCCAGTTTGTCTGGGTGGCAAGATAGATTGGAGGATAAGGGGACTGTCAGTGACTCCATGGTAAGACTGTTATAGTGATCCAGGAGATCACATTTGTTACTGACTTGGTGAAATCTAATTATAGCACACACCATCAGTTTGGGGCGTCTGTCATGTTTTTGACAGTCTGCCCTGAGGTAGGCGCTCACAGTCATGAACCACTCCAGACAGCGTGACAATTATATCAACAACAAATGTTGCTATTTACAACTTTGAAATAAACCATTAATATGTATTGAATTAGGTCTCTTGCATAGCAGTGACGAGTGCTACAGCTAGGCCACTGGGCCAGCCAGAGCTGTTAAGTTTTTAATTAGGGGTTGGAGAATTAATTCCATGTGAATATGCTGCATCTAAGTCTATCATTATGGCTGAGAAAGAGATGAAGCTAGGTCTCCCCTTCCATATTTCCATACAGTGCAGCCATTAAGAGAGTCACCCAGCTGTTCTACTGTGTTGCCTCCTTAAATAAATTTGTCCTTTTTAGATCACTTTATAAGGACTGGTATCTAGTGTGGGTCAATTGTTGGTAACAGTTTAACTGTGCAAAAAAACATCTCTGCAACTGACCTCCTGGATGACCCACAAAATCCTCAGCTGCATGTGAAAAGGAAAACTGGCTGAGCAGGTATTTAACTTCCAAAGAATCAGGATATTGTTTTGGTTGGAATGCAAAACGGGCAAAAACCACTCTCAAACACTTCATCACAATTCTAATGGCAGCAGTTCCCCAGCAAATGCACCCCGTTCATATGTGTCAAATGCTTCTGGCCAAGTTTATCCTTGGGGTAAATCCTTTGAGTGCACTGGAGTTACCCCAAGGATGAATTTGGCCCTCTGATCACACCTGCTCAGCTTCAGCATGAGGACTACACTGAGCCATTTTGACAAGAGGTGTTGAAATGTTGTTCCACAAACAAATGCTACCAAATGGTGAAAAACAAAACACTTCTTACCCTTATATGTAGCCACAAAGAAGAGGATTAGTTTGGAGTTGCTGCCTTAATACTGTCTTACTATAGGGGATGATGAGATGTCATGGGGGGGGAGAGTATAGGTTTGGGAGTAAGGTGCTTTTAGTAGCTTTACATAGTTTGAGGGAATAGCATTAATACGATTTCTAGGTTTCGTTCAAATGAGGAGCACTCTCAAGATTTCAAGTCAAAAAGCTTCCCTGTGAGACCTGGAGGAACATGCTTTCCTTGGGCCCTTTTAGTCCACACACTTTACAGGTTGTACATATGTTCCTAATTTTAGAGGCCGAAATATTTTCTGTGTGTTCAGTTGTGTCATTTAAGCACAACCCAGTAGTGGGAGTGGTGCAGAGCTGCACAGCCTGGGGAGGAACTATGTCAGGAAATCAGAGGATGAATTCCTGCCAGAGATTCCTGAAACACAGGGGTGAGTGCTTACTGCTCTACTCTTTCAGGGGCTGCAGCGTACTCACCTGGGCAGCTGCACTAGCTGGTTCATGAAAGGGTCAAATCCATGGCCTCTCTCCCCTCATAGGGTGTCATGCTCCAAGGGGCACCCGGAGGCATGTGATCTTGAGATCACAGAGGTTTGTCTGCATTAGATCTTTGTACTCGCCCATCCCCTTACCCAGCTGGGAAACAGCCAGGCATAATTTGGCCCTAAATTATTTATATGTATTTCCTGCACTGGCCACTGACCTTGATGTTGAAAAGAGGATGTGTGTTGTGATTCACCAAACACTGCTATAGAAAGTTACAAAATAGAATTCTGCAATCGCTACTTGCAGAAGTTACAATCTTTCAATCCATTTATTAAAGTGCTTGCAGTTCCCATTTCAAGGTAGGAGAAACAATGATAAATATTGAACTGAAAAAGTTAGACTCTATTAAATAAAAAGTTAGGAAACTCAGTGCACAGTATTAGCAACTGCATTGCCTGTTTTCTTTATCGTCCCTGAATAGGCTGCTCACGTAACAAAACATTGCCAAGCACTACCACTTTAGACATTCTGTATTCTCAGACGGGGTGGCAGCAAATTCCAACTGCATCAGTCAGTGGAAAACCACTCAAGTGACCTTGGAGAATTGTTACATGCAAGGGCAACTGAGTCACATGAATCTTTGACATTATCTATCTTCCCATTTCAATGGTTAAACATCTATCCCTAGGAGACTGGAAGGCTGCCAACTCTAGCAGGTGTTTTTATCTCTAGGTTATAAGTGGTCATTGATTAATGAATAATGATTTAACTTAATAAAGCTTCCTTTCGAGGAACAAAATGGATCTGACAATGTTACATCAAGTCTCATATCCTGTTTCTGAGAGCTGTAGGTACCAAATGCTTGAAGAAGGTGTAAAGCCCCCGTAAAGAGCAATAATGCAATAACATACCTCTGGTGGAAGTCTTTTCCTAACCCCAGGCAGTTAGTGGTTGGCTCATGGCCTGAATCATGAGACCAGGCTGAGCAGGATTATGAGATAGGGCTGGGTGAACATTTCTGCAACTATTCACTCAAATAAGAAGATGAATTCACTTTGGCTGTGTTCATGCCTCTCTTCATACACTCCAACTAATGAGTTGTAGGCATAGATTAAGAAATAGTCACACAGCATGAATACTGATCCTGTAAACAAGTGCATTCATTCTGGAAACCCAGTTCTAAGATTTACAGTCCTCCAATCAGTGTAAAGGAATAATACTATGAAACCTATGGGCTCAATCAAAACTAATCAATGCAATCAAATTTTGAATACTGACTACTTGTAACAACTGCTTGCTAACAATCTACAAACCACCAATTATTCACAAAAATCATTTTGTGAATAATTTTGAATAATGAGCATATTTGAGAATATTTAAACAGGTGCTTTGCACATAGAAACTAAATTCTTCAAATCTATTATTCATTGGGTTCCACTAAGAAACAACCCCTGTTTTTTCTGACCATTTTTAGACACACTTACATATGGGGCTTTGTCAGCAAATTTCAAATTATGTTGAAATGGAATGTAGCAAAAAGGTAAAGTAGTTGATGCTCATAGGTGACTGACATACTTGTCATGACATGAACCTATGCAAATTTAATCAGTGACACGCTGTGTTCCAGATCAATATCTTTCTTGAGAGTTGACCAGCATGCTAATCAAAACACTCTACAAGCATGCCAGTTTGTATCTGAATATTTCACCCATACTCCAAGTATTAATACATGCTTACAACTTCCCTAGGCAAGTGAGGCTGAAGAAACAGAAACAGCAGCAGCAAGTTCTACTGGGAAGTGAATCAGTTCTAAGGTGGGTTGGTCAACATTCTACAAGCAAACAGAGGATAGTGTTCTCACAAGCAGGGGCCTGATTTTCCATTACCCTGAATGACTGTTTTACACCCACTTTGCACATGGTGGAGGGCAGTGGAGAATCAGACCAGGAGTGAAAACAGGATACATAACACAGAAACTGGCTAGTGCAAAGACTGTAAAAGGAGAACTTAGTGTCTACTTTGGTACTATGAAGTACAGTTATTAGCTGAGATGGAACAAAACTGAATCCTTTTATCAGAAACTCTCTTGCTGCTTCTCTTAAATTCCAAATCTGGTGGTTCAGATAAAATGGAAACTGGGTCTAAACCCTGCTTGGTTTTGCAAACCTAAAAGGGCTGTGCGAAACCGACTAGGATTTGTTCATTACAAAACCCCTTTTTTTAATACCACCCCTCCTCCCACTGAACTTTGGGGGTTCAAATAACAAAACCCTGGATCTGAAATACCTTTAGTTTTCCAAAACCTAAATCAAACTTACACAAAATCATCCTCAGTCCATCTCAAGAAACCAGCACTGACTACTCTTAAGAATGGGGGGCTAAGAACTAAAGAAGTTGACTACACAGATAATTGTCCTGGAGACTGTACAAATTCCTTGGTCAAATGATGCATGAAATAGTGGTATCTTGGAGGTTAGCAAATGGCTGCTAGGGGTTTACAGAGCATTCTACTTTCTTCTGCAAACAGAGGGGTGACTCTGTACAGATGAAATACCTCCAACAGAGAAACCAGTTTCCTGGGGACAGGATAGCTAGAACATAATAATATTCCAGGCACAAAAGAAAACAAACCCAATAGAAAAGAAAATAGGAAAAGAAATAAAACCAATGTTATTGCTCTCTGGGCATTTCAGAACCTGAAACAGAAGATGACAATTTCTCCACATATTGATAATCATGGTGTGAATATTTTTTAAAGTGAGTCTGGAAAGGGTTTATTATTATTTATTTATTTATAGGGAGACCACCAAAAAGCTAGGCACTATACAAACATGTTGGAAAGCATGATCCATGCCTTAAGTACTTCACAGTCTAAAAGCACAAACAGAAAAAAGGTGAGGGAAAGGTGTACATCACACAAGAGGAAGGGTCACAGTGATGTGTGCCCATGTCTTGATAACAGAATTTTGTGTTAGTTTCTGTACTTTAAAAATATATAAAATAATCTCCAGCTAGGCAGCTATTTTTCTGTAAGAATGTCACAGGCTGGCTGGCCCTGTAAGGAGATGATCCCCCTGTGAGAGATCAGCTACTACCCCAGCTGATCTTGATGGGCTAGGGATCAGATGGTCCTGTTCAATTACTAGATGCAGAAGGAGTCATGGGATGCCTACAAAGGGCTGTGTCAGCTCTGGGCGGGAGGGGAGCTACAGAAGGGTGGTTGGCTCTTCTGGTAGGCCCTAGAAAAGGGTTACTCTCAGGCAGATGGCTTGGAGTACGACTAGGGAGGCTGGCTCTGATAGATGGGAGACTCCCAGATGGGAAAACTCTGAGAGGCAGCCAGCGGTGGCTCTAGCTTTTTGCTGCCCCAAGCACGGCAGGCAGGCTGCCTTTGGTGGCGTGCCTGCGGGAGGTCCCCAGTCCTGAGGCTTCGGCGTATCTGCCGCCGAATTGCTGCCGAATCCGCAGGACCGGCAGACCTCCCGCAGGCACACCGCCGAAGGCTGTCTGACTGCCACCCTCGCGGGGACCGGCAGGGCACCTCCCGCGGCTTGCCACCCCAGGCATGTGCTTGGAGTGGGATACCCTTTTATTTAAGTTCCATTTTGGACTGTTGTCTAAGGCCCAGATCTACAAAGGGACTTAGGTACCTAAATCCCAGATTTAGTTGCGACTGCAGTCCACAAAACCAGGCTCAGCTTTTGCCTACCCCTGTAGGCACCTAAGTACACGTGGCACCTACATTTTCACTGTAGTCATTCCCTGGCATTTAAGTTTCTGTCTCTGGGCACGCACACTGCTGTCTCAGCCAGTTGCCCAGACTGGAAGACAAGTGTTATTAATAATAGTAGGGCCCAGATTTTCCTGGGTGTGATAGCTAACAGATTTCTTCACCAAATAGTCACTGAACCAACAAGAGGTGATGCCATTTTAGATTTGGTATTGGTGAACTTGGTGGAATGATGATAATCAATGGGACATGGTAATACCAGGGTACAACATATATAGGAATGACAGACTAGGTTGTGCCGGTGGGGGAATACATTATATGTGAAAGAAAGCATAGAGTCAAATGTAAAAATCTTAAATGAACCAAACTACCATAGAATCTCTATGGATAGAAATTCCATGCTTGAATAATAAGAGTATAGCAGTAGGAATATACTACTGACCACCTGACCAGGATGGTGATGTGACTGTTAAATGCTCAGGGAGATTAGAGAAGCTATAAAAACCTCAATAATAATGGGGGATTTCAACTACCCCCATATTGACTGGGTACATGTTGCTTCAGGACGGGATGCAGAGATAAAGTTTTCTGATCACCATAAATGACTTATTTGGAGCAGCTAGTCCTGGAACCCACAAGAGGAGAGGCAATTTTTTATTTAGTCCTATGTGCAGCACAGGATCTGGTCCAAAAGATGAATATAGCTGAACCACTTGGTAATAGTGACCATAATACAATTAAATTTAACATCCCTGTGGGGGCGAGGGAAACACCAAAGAAGCCCACCACAGTAGCATTTAATTTTAGAAAGGGGGACTACACAAAAATGAGGAAGCTAGTTAAATAGAAATTAAAAACGTACAGAGCCAAAAGTGAAATACCTGCAAGCTGCATGGAAACTTTTTAAAAACACCATAATAGAGTTAAATTAAATGTATACCCCAAATTTTAAAAAGTGCCACCATGGCTAAACAACAAAGTAAAAGAAGCAGTTAGAGGCAAAAAGGCATCCTTTAACATTTGGAAGTAAAATCCTATTGAGGAAAATAGAAAGGAGCATAAACTCTGGCAAGTCAAGTGTAAAAGTATAATTAGGCAGGCCCAAAAAGAATTTGAACAGCAATCAGCCAAACACTCAAAAAGTAACAGCAATTTTTTTTTTTTTTTTTTTTAAGTACACCAGAAGCAGGAAGCCTGCTAAACAATCAGTGTGGCCACTGGACAATCAAGATGCTAAAGGAGCACTCAAGGCCGATAAGGCCATTGCTGAGAAACTAAATAAATTCTTTGCATCAGTCGTTACTGCAGAGAATGTGAGGGAGATTCCCACATCTGACCCATTCTTTTTAGGTAACAAATCTGAGCAACTGACCCAGATTGAGGTGTCAGTGGAGGAGTTTTTGAAGCAAATTGATAAATTAAACAGTAATAAGTCACCAGGACCAGATTGTATTCACCCTAGAGTTCTGAAGGAACTCAAATGTGAAATTGCAGAACTACTAACTGTGGTTTGTAACCTATCATTTAAATCAGCTTCTGTATAAAATGACTGGAGAATAGCTAATGTGACACCAATTTTTTAAAAAGCCTCCAGAGGCGAGCCAAGTCAGGCCGATAAGTCTAACTTCAGTACCAGGCAAATTGGTTGAAACTATAGTAAAGAACAGAACACATAGATTAACATAATTTGTTGGGGAAAGAGTCAACATGGCTTTTTTAAAGGGAAATCATGCCTCACCAATGTATTAGACTTCTTTGAGAGAGTCAACAAGCAAGTGGACAAGGGTGAGCCAGTAGATATAGTATACTTGGATTTTCAGAAAGCCTTTGACAAGGTCACACACCATAGGCTCTTAAGCAAAGTAAACAGTCATGGGATAAGAGGAAAGGTCCTCTCATGGACCAGTAGCTGGTTAAAAGATAGGAAACAAAGGTTAGGAATAAATGGTCAGTTTTCAGAAAGGAGAAAGGTAAAAGTGGGTCCCCCAAGGAGCTGTACTGGGACCTGTCTTGTTCAACATATTCATAAATGATATGGAAAAGGGGATGAATAGTGAGGTGGCAAAATTTGCAGATGATACAAAATTATTCAAGATAGTTAAATCCAAAGCTGTTTGCGAAGCGTTACAAAGGGATCTCACTAAATTAAGTGACCGTGCAACAAAAATGGCAGATGAAATTCAGTTTTGATACTTGCAAAGAAACGCATATTGGAAAAAATAATCTCAACTACCCATACAAAATGATGAGATCTAAATTAACTGTTACCATTCAAGAAAGAGATCTTAGAATCATTATGGATAGTTCTCTCAAAAAATAATCCATTCAGTGTGCAGCGGCAGTCAAAAAAGCTAACAAGTTAGGAATCATTATGAAAGGGATAGATAAGAAGACAGAAAATAGCATAATGCTGCTATATCCATGACACGTCTACAGTTCTGGTCACCTCATCTCAAACAAGATATGTTAGAATTGGAAAAGCTACAGAGAAGGGCAATGAAAATGATTAGGGAAATGGAACAGCTTCCACATAAGGAGAGATTTAAAAGACTTGGACTGTTAATCTTGGAAAAGGGGAGATATGAAAGGGGTCTATAAAATCATATATGGTGTGGAGAAAATGAATAGGACATTGCTATTTACCCTGTCACACAACACAGGAACCAGGGGTCAGCCAATGAAATTAATAGGCAGAAAGTTTAAAACAAATATAAGGAAGAACTTCTTCACACAATGCACAGTCAATCTGTGGAACTCATTGCTAGGAGATGTTGTGAAGGCCAAAAGAATAACTGGGGTCAAAAACAAATTAGATAAGTTCATGGAGGATAGGTCCATCAGTGACTATTAGCCAAGATGGTCAGGGATGCAATACCATGCTCTAGGTGTCCCTAAGATTGGCCACAGTCAGAGTCAGGATACAGGGCTAGAAGGACCATTGGTCTGACCCAGTATGGCTATTTGTGATGGGGTATTCACCCCACACTATCCAGGAAAGGGCTACTGAGGCACAGAAGGGGTCAGTTAACCTGAGGGAGGATTAGTCTTGATAAGCAATTCTTTATTGAGGATAGAACCCAGCTGATTCAGAGCAGGTGGGGCTAGTATAAAGCCAAACAGTGAGGGCACAAGGTGGCTGTAGTCACTCTCTGGGCACAAAAAGGTGAGTAGAAATAAATGCAGTAAAATCCAAGTAAAAGCCCTGGGATCCTGATGGAAAGGGCCAACCCCAGAGGAGTTGTGGGGAGAGAGAACCTGAAAAGACAGGGTAGGAAGAAGCCCAGGGAAACAGCAGCAAGGAAGGGAACTGTGTAGACCTTGGCTGCTTGTTATAGGGTCCCAGGGATGGAACCCAGTGTAGAGGGTGGGTTTGAGGTCCTCTACCAGCCATGGGGCAGTGGCACAGGATTGTTGGAGATGCCAACCAGACAGCTGGTACAGAGGAATATGGCTACCCTGAAGGGAAAACTATAGTGACTTGGCTGGAAGGCCAAACCACAAACTGGGAGCACCCGACTCACACAGAGGAAGCACTATAGCTCCTGGAGCATGGCAGGACCTGTAGCATGAACGAGAGTCAGAAGGGGGTGTCTGACCAGGCAGAGCTATTACCCAGCCACAGCCACAGAAGTGAGTGAGTGGAAGAAAACCAGTCCTCACTCTGAATGTGTGTGCAACATGTCAGAGACAGTTTATTCTCAAGCAATTGCAAGGGGGAGAGTGCACATGGACAGGGATCCTCCCTTCCTAGGCAGGTCTCCGCTTTACAAGCAATATAAAGCAAGTATTTATACCTTCCCGTTACTGTCATTACATGTGTCAACAGCTAGCGGTTTATCCTTTGTTTATACAAACTTCCTTCAGACACTACCTTATCTCAAGGTTTCTGCTTAAATCAGCATTCCATCCTTATCAGCTAAAGCGAAGCAAGAAAGCTAAAGCGGAGGCGAAAACAGCATCTCGTACAACTCTCATGTTGTTAGAGTTAGAGGCCTCTCTTAATTCTGCTTCCACATTCCCCCCTTTTGTGCTTATAGCACAACTAATATTGTTAAATCTCTATTTTCATTAGACATTATATTTCTGTTTCCAGATTAGTGAGATCAACCTTACAAGTTTTGGTTGGTGGCAACGGTAATACATAATTATTATGAACATGAAAGCTATTTCCATTATTACACCTCTTACAACAACAATAAAATTATCAACATTCCCAATATAATTCTATGATGGGGTTATTCCAGAGCCTTAATTACATAACATGATATATCATAACTGGTACACAAGAGAAATGTTCTGTGCTTTTCAATTTGATATATATTTTGGAGCACAAGCATTTGACCTTGTAATTGAGAGATTTTCTGTATTTCTGGTAAGAAGGAAAGCAGATTTAGGAATCGATTAGGTACTAAAATAGTCCAATTAAAGAGTATTTGGAACCTAAGACTCAGTCTGCAGGACAATAGATAATGTAGCTGCCTGCAGCAGTAGTAAGATTAAAATGTATCTCTTGCAAAAGGGAGTTCTTAACATATATGTAACTATCATTAGCCTGGAAAATCGGGTGCCCTGCTAGGGTTGTTCCTAGTCCCATGCCTTCCCAACAAATGTTGTCATGAACCGTGACAACCTCTCCTTGTTTCAACTTATGTTCACACTGAAGCTGCGGGGGCTCTAACGGCCAGAGTGTCCATTGACTTCCTATCCCTACCCAGATATCGGGTGTTATTCCAGGAGCACCGACTATCAATCGACTAGGCTCACCAGGTGGTTTAATTTCCCAAATATCATGGTGAATTACCCAATCCCACATGCATCCTTCATTACACCATTCTGATAAAGAATGCCTCATCCCCTGGCTGTTCTGTGTGGAATTAAGTGCGTGTCCCTGGTATTCTGGTAAGAAATGGTGTAGATTTCTGTCCCTAGGAGAGGGTTCTGGCTGTGGATCATGAATGGAGGTAGGTATTTAAGTCCCAGAAGGGTGGGGCTTAGGACAGACACCTGCTATTGGCTGGTCCTTGCCTAGCATGATGGCTTTTATGAATCTCATTCTAAGGAGCCTTTCTCTCTCCTTTGATTGTATGGGGAGCCTAGGCACCTAACCCAGGGCTTGTGGATTCTAGTGATTTTCAAGGTGCTTAAAATTAGGCACTGCAATGCTGAGTGTTGCAATGCCTAAGTCCCTTTGTGGATCTGGGCCTAAATCTGTTACCAGTACCTTAATGGGTGGTGCTGAGAGAGTTTCCCTGGGATGGGGAAAGGGAACTGAGGCAGGGTGAATAGTGCCATGGTAGGCCACAGGGGGGCATAGCAGAGGCCAACTGTGACCCTGAGTCCTAGTAGACTTGACTCTTCAGGAAAGACTTGAGGGTAGTGGCCCGTACACCATCTCTCAGAAAGAGCATTCCTAGAGGATTGCGAGGGAAGGCATCATAAAACAAGGCACATAGATGGTTGTGGGACAATACGATATATACTAATCTAAGATTGACATTAGTATATAAATAACTTAATATAATTTCCTAATTTATTTTACTTTACAACTAGATGGCATGTGAAAAATGATCATAGCTACTGTGAAATCTGCAAAGCACCTGAATCTAGCTCTGATTAATCTTATTTCACATGCACTTGAAATAAGAGCTTGTGATCAAGAGTTAACCATCTTCAGAAGTTAACTGCTTCATTTTTCTAGTAGGGATTAAAAAGGCCACATTTTCATGCTCCTGAGGTTCCCACCTACTTTCTTTTTAATGATACCTTGAAATAGTCTCCTTCTTCTAATGGAAAAATGAGTTATGCTGCCAATTCAAAGAACTAAGACTTCAGCGTTCCAAATTAAAGGAAACTTTGTGTATATGTTTATTCCAGTTACTTGCATTACTTTTGTAAACTGAAGAAAGGGTAAAAGAGGGTGGGAGGCATGGCTGATTTTTGCTGGAGTCCCCCCATGAACTTCGTGGCTGGGTTAATAAAAGGTCTCAATGGGAATTCCTTCCACAGTCTGTTCGTGTTCCCATTTTAGGGCTACTATGCAGGACATTCTCAATGTTTTTCATCTCCACTGAAAGACTGTTCCTATGTACAGTAATACAACAGTTTCTGGCTGTAAGACATTTCCTGATTTGCAAACAATATTCTAACTGAGGTAGCATGCAATGAATTCTAATACGTTTACACTAAACTTTCAGGCCATTGTCTTCTACTACAGTATTTGGTTTTGTCTTTTTCTTCTTTGTTCTTATTCCCCCATTCCCTTTTCTGGATTCTGTATTTCTTTCTTCCTATCTGTTCCACTGTTCTTCCTTCTCAGCTTCTCTTCGTCTCTCTGTGGACCCCTCCTCTCTTCATCTCTACCCCAGGGTTTTCTTCTGTCCCTACCTCCTTGAACTCCATTCTTCTTTATTTACTTTTTCATCTCTTCAATATCTCACTATTCTCCTTCTTTTCCATATCCTTCTCTTTTTCTCTCTTCCTTCTTTTCTCTTTTCCCTATTTTTTTCTCCCTCCTTTGCCTTGATGGGGTTCTTTCATTCCCCATCTTCATCCCTCTGGTTTTTACTCTCATTCTCCCAGTTGGTCTCTTCCAATAACAAAATAACTTCATCTCAAAGTTTTGGCCTTCCACAGCACAGGCACAGAGTATTGCACTGTTAATACAACATAAACAGCCACAGGCAGGAGAACCCAATCCTGCATTAATAGGAGTGCTGTTCTGCAGTAGTAAGCCAAAAAGGACAGCATAAAAATCAATGGAGTTACTCCAGTGTACCAGTGGAGTGACATAATAGTGAAGTGCTGAATTTGGCCCTATAACTTGACAACTTATTTCTGATTTACTCCAAACATCCCAGAAAATTCCTACTCTAGGATGAGTTGTGAAATTTCAAGTGGACTAGTCTCCTTTCGGGGGAGAGTAACACATGGCTAACTGGCTTCATAATGGAAAGCTAGCTTCAGGATCACAATTGCTAAAATTATAAGGGAGGAAGAGTTGTCTAATGACTACAGCAGCAGTAGGTTAGAGTCAGGACTTTAGATTGTAGTCCTGGCTATATTACTGATTTGATGTCTGACCTTGGGCAAGTCACCTACAGTCCTTCTGTATCAATGAACCTCTGAGTAAAAATGAGTATAATAATATTTCCCTCTTAGGAATGCTGTGATGTTTAAGGTTAGTAAAACTAATAATTCTTGAATTATTAACCCACCATGTAATTTCTAAGACAAAGATCTAAGGTATTCCTGCACTGAACTAAACCTAATAGTATCCTTCAGCTGCACTTAGCCAAATAATCAAGTTGTCTTGGGAAATATAACACTGGGAATTGCTAAAAGAGCTCTGTGAATATTGAAGAGATCTGAGCAAATAGGTGTTGTACTCCTTCTATCCCTTTAAATAATATGAGCCAAACCATGCTCGGAGTTAAGTTTGTAAGAATCTGCCTCTGCCCAGTGCTTCTTCCTTATTGTACAAAGTGAGTGAGTCAAGTTGAGTCAAGAGGATCCAGTGTCTTTTGGTATATTGCTGCTCAGATGCACCTAGTTAACAAATACAGTGAAACCTGTGCAAAAGTCTGTTCTTACAAAACATCCCCACATGTGATAAGCACAGTTCTGCACCTTTCATTAAGCAACCATTTTTTTGTGGTGGGAGGAGGTGGTCCTTTGGTAGTCATTTAAGACAAGGTTCATTGTAGAATCAAGGATGTAAGCAAAATTCTGGTTCTTTAGCTACTGCTTGCAGTACAAAGGGGCCTGGGTGTGGTCATGGCTCCTCCCTCATTTTCTTTCCTCCCTTTGGATAGTTCTGCTGTAGGCATTCGCCTCAGGGACTCCTTCCTCTCAGGATAGTCATTGATCCTTAGTCCCCCTCTCCCTTTTGCACAAGGCTAGTCCCAACTACCCTCTCTAAAATAAATAATAGTTAAAATTCAGCATTGAATCTTAGCCGCCAAAAATGATGAACGGCAACTGGCTATGACCAGTGCACAGTTATTGCTAACCTCACCTGCTGTTCTCTAAATGGTTCTTGGCTCGCAATGGAAAAATGGGGCTGACTTCTGGATAAACGATGTCACATGGCAGCACTTGGCTTACCAGCAAGAATTCACATACTTAGCAAGAATTTAAGTCTAAGATGGATTTTCTATTCAAAGAGCAGCATTGACTGCATAGTTTAGGTACCAAAATAGGCTATTTAATAAACAAAAGGCCAAGTTCTGCTCTGTTGCACTCGTGTAAAACTGGAGTAACTCCACTGAAATCATTGGACTTATTCTGGTTTGACATAAGTGTAAATGAAGCCC
Organism: Trachemys scripta elegans; assembly: GCF_013100865.1. NCBI lineage: Eukaryota > Metazoa > Chordata > Testudines > Emydidae > Trachemys > Trachemys scripta. Next base: position 243,117,724 of record NC_048299.1, read on the forward strand.
TGGCCTAAGACATTTATTTGGTTGTTTTATCTATCTCCCTCTGATCAAAACACACCCTGGAACTTTTAGTTTAGAAGGATCCATATGGCCATTTAGTGCATGGCAGGCTAGAGTACTGCAGGTTTACACCCTAGCTTGCCATGCATTAAATTGCACTATATAGAAGCCCTTACTCTTTAAAGCAAATAAATCACACTATTGGAAGTAAATTTCATGCAATGTCTTATTTTAATATTCATTTTTCTGGCTGCCTGGAAAGGCTATAGAGCCACATTCAACTCTCAAGTTATACCAATGCAATCGTACTGCGATGGGATATAGAAACCCCCACCAGCATGAAAGAGTTAAGGAACTGCTTTGGTCTCAAGTGCCCCCGCCCCACTCCTCCACACCACACTTGCAAATCATGCCAGAACTAGAGGAGAAGTTACAAGAAGTTCAGAAGGGGACAACCCTAGGAAGGGAACAGGGTGCTGAGCTCCCCAGCAGGGCGCTGGAGGTCTGACAGCTAACTGTGTCTCAGCCTTTGCAGAAGGAGGGCATGGGTGAGTGAGTTAAGAAGGGGAAAGAGACAGACTTGTACTGGGAACCCAGTGAACTCTGAGGTGGATGAGGATGCTTTCAAGGCCCTCTGAAGTAACAGAAGCCGATATCCTGATAAAAGCTACCTACAGGTTTTCTTTTCCTTTGTGTTTATTTTAACCTCATTTGCTGACTATTTGTTTGGTTTTTTGCTTTTGTGATGGTGGAGTTTGTTTGTTTGTTTGTTGTAGCTGTTTAGAGACTAAAACCTCCTTTGACTTCCCAGGAGAGTTTGAGATTTGGAGAGGCTGCAGAATCAGGCCCAATATCAGTAATGTACACATAACACACACATACACACTGTAATTCACTTATACAAATTAGAGAGAGAACTGACTTAAATGCAGCTTTCCATACAGATATAGCACACACGTCTCTGTCTAATACATTTTGACAAAAGAGAGTAAGCTTCTTTTGACTTATTCTTGCTGAAAATGCAAGCTGACAGTTTATTCATGATCTTAAACCACTCCCTTAGACTTTTCTAAGACACATCCTTCCACAAAGATTCATACTAGCTTTCTCTGAGACTTTCAGCTGGTATGGCTTATATATGGATTTTTTTCTCTGACAAGGGAAGCTAAAACCTACTTCTCCAATGTATCGAAAGGTGAAATTCAGTACCTTTTTTTGTCAGACTGTTTATCATTTTTGCAAATACTCAAATCCATTTCCTTTGGAAAAGGTTTGTCTTTGTATGACAGGCATATAAATAGGTTTCATTATAGTACTCTATTCACTGATGCAGCTTAGCCTGGAGATAAAAAGGAATTCATTTTCTAGATTTTTCCCTGAATGTGAGCTCTACATTATCAGAGTTCTCAACATAAAAAGAATAGAAATAATTCAAACGGATATACTCTATCAGACTTCATGTTAGTGATGGAGGGCCCAATTCTGCTCCCAATTAATTCAATCAGAGCAGGATCAGGCCCCAAAACATTAGATGGAAAAACTGAGTTAACATTAGAATTTAAATAAAGTTAACTTATAGTAAGGCAGCTAAATCTTCATAAATATTAATAGTGAACTCTACTGATTCAGTTACTTACTATTATCCATGTTAAAATGTTCAGAAAAATTTATCAATAAACTATTTTCTTGAATAAAATGATTTTTTTTCCAGTCTTGGAAACATATCTAAGCTACTTTTAAAAATAAATTCTAAGAAGCCTCGGTAGCTGTAAAACAAAAGAGCTTCTTAAAGAGACTTTAAAAATATAAAGTATTTCTATTCTCTTCTTAATTGCATAAGAAAAATAGGCAAAATAATAGAAGTGACACAAGTCAGCTCAAGTTCTTCTTCACACAGCGCATAGTTAACTTGTGGAACTCCTTACCTGAGGAGGTAGTGAAGGCTAGGACTATAACAGAGTTTAAAAGAGAACTGGATAAATTCATGGTGGTTAAGTCCATTAATGGCTATTAGCCAGGACGGGTAAGGAATGGTGTCCTTAGCCTCTGTCTGTCAGAGGGTGGAGATGGATGGCAGGAGAGAATTTGGGGGAATTAGGACCAATCACTCCAATAAACCTATTCCAAAGCTCACTGAAGTCAATGGAAACCCATCACTGATTTACAGTAGAGTAAGGGCAAGACTCAGGTTGGTGACCCATGCTTTGGGAACAAGCCCTTTCCGTTGGCTATGGCACCAGAGGGACTTGTTCTTCTAAAATTAGACAAAGAACTCCGTAAAATGCACACTGAAAATATTTTTTTCACTGATTATCTGTTTTTGAGTTAGTCATACCTGTGATGTATAGTTTTATTAAAAATTAAAGGTTTTCCAACAAAATGTCGTGAAACAGCTTTCCTGCCTCTCCCACCCCCCAAAAAAGTGTCAAATTTTCAGTTGAGCGGGCTGGGTCTGATTAATCAAAATCATATGGACTTGGTGCTGGTTCTCTGATTGGCTGAATCTTATCATGTGGTCAGGAGGATTAGCAGAAACCCTAACCCTAGTAGAACTTAATTGTGCTCCCACTGAAATCCCGGGAGGCTTTGTTACTGACTTCAAATTGTACAATCTCCAGCCAAAAGAGCTATGGTGTGGACCTGGACTCAGGAGAGCAGGGTTCTAGCCATGCTTCTGCCAGTGACCTACTGCAGTGACTTTGCAGGTCATTTTGCCTCGGCTCCCCTCCAACCCTTTGTCAATTTAGATAGTCTCTGTCTCAAAGAGCATACAGTCTCTTAATATGCATTAAGAACATAAGAACAGCCATACTGGGTCAGACCAAAGGTCCATCTAGCCCAGTATCCTGTCTTCCGACAGTGGCCAATACCAGGTGCTTCTGAGGGAATGAACAGAACTGGTAATCATCAAGTGATCCATCCCATTGCCCATTCCCAGCTTCTGGCAAACAGAGGCTAGAGACACCATTCCTGCCCATTCTGGTTAATAGCCATTGATGGACCTATCCTCCATGAATTTATCTAGTTCTTTTTTTGAACCTTGTTATAGTCTTGGCCTTCACAACACCCTCTGTCAAATAGTTCCACAGGTTGACTGGGATTTATACACTGCCTATTCCAGTGGGCACCCCCATCTCATTTGAAGCTGTTAGACACAGAGTCAATTGACTACAGATTCCACTTCTACTCTAGAGTTCTTTTCATTTTGTGGAAACGTATCCATTTAAAAGTATTAGCAACAGCAGCAAGTTTTCCCAGACAACTGCCCTTGTCCAAACACTAGGGGCTCCACTCTGGTTAATAAAAACTATTTTGTAGACCCTTCTGTTCTCTCTTCCATAACCCACATAATAAAGAGAGTGTTTTCCCTGTAGCTTTAAAGAAACCTCTTGAAAGTGAAATAAAATATCAGTGCCAACCTCAAGAGATGAATATTTCAGGCCAGATGTCTGGTCTGTTTTAATGTAGCTGAACTGTCTCCTCTACAGAAATCTTATGTTTATGAAGCTTCAAATCAAAAGTGGACACAGAATGAGATGTTGTCTCAGATCTCTGATAACTAGGGCTAGTACAGATGGTCTTAGACTAAAGTTGAGACATGAAGGACATGAATTCTTTGTGGTGCTCTTATGCTCTTTAGAAAAAATGGCATGACTCACGACACAATGACTCATTGGCATGCTCTCCTTTCAGAATTTTGTTGACAACAACGTAGTTGCTATTGAAAGGTTGGGGGGGAAATAGTTCTTCTTTGAGCTTTCAATCTGTGACTTAAATGAATTGCCATAGTGACTGTGCAGGGGAGGGGGTGAAGAAGGGGAAGCAATGTTTTAAATAAGATTCTAGGTCCTCTTATGAGCCCACTTTGGAGCCTACCATGTATTGTCTTGGACATGTGAACAATTCCTATGCATCTTTTGAGTTACCAAAGAAGAAACCTTTGACAGGAACTAACAACTTGATAGACAGTGAAGGCTTGTTTACGTGGTGGTTAGTCTGCAACAGAGGAATGAAATTTTAGTCCACATTAGAGTGTTGTGCACTAACTGGCTCATGTGGACCCTGTTGGTAGGCACTAAAAGTTCCACAGTGTGCATTAACGTAGTCCCATTTCAAACAGTACTATATTAATAAGCACTAAGACAGTGAGCAGGTTTCAGGGGGTCCACCAAGCATGGCTGTCAGACTCGCTAGGACCCAGGGCAGAAAGCCGAAGTTCTGCCACATGGGACTGCAGCCTGGGGCCTGAGTCCCACCACCTGTGGCTGAAGCTGAAGCCTGAGCAACTTAGCTTTATGATGACCAGCAGGCTGTGTGGCCCTGAGAAATTGCCTTCCTTGCTATTCCCTAACACTGGCCCTGGCTTTTATACACAGAAAAACAGTTGTTGTGGCACAGCTGGACTGTGGAGTTTTTATAGCATGTTGGAGGGGCCTCATAAAGAAAAAGGTTGAGAACCCCTGCACTAAGGAACTTTTAAGTGCATGTCAGCAGGGTCCACAAGGACCAGCTAGTGCTCACCATGCTAGTGCAGGCGAATATTTATACCCCTCTGGTGCAAGTTAAAGCACTGGGCAAACATGTCCTGAGTATTTTCCAGTTGACTACAATGGAAGTAGGAGCAGACCCACTCTGTCTGAGGTCATGGGGTTTTTTTGTTTTTTTTCTTTAAGTAATCTCACAGAATCACAGGACTGGAAGGGACCTCGAGGGGTCATCTTCACTTATGGCAGGACTAAGTATTATCTAGACCATCCCTGACAGGCGTTTATCTAACCTGCTCTTAAAAATCTCCAGTGATGGAGATTCCACAACCTCCGTAGGCAATTTATTCCCGTGCTTAACCACCCTGATAATTAGGAAGTTTTTCCTAATGTCCAACCTAAACCTCCCTTGCTGCAATTTAAGTCCATTGCTTCTTGTCCTATCCTCAAAGGTTAAGAAGAACAATTTTTCTCCCTCCTCCTTGTAACTATCTTTTATGTACTTGAAAACTGGTATGTCCCATCTCAGTCTTCTCTTTTCCAGACTAAACAAACCCAATTTTTTCTATCTTCCCTCATAGGTCATGTTTTCTAGACCTTTAATCATTTTTGTTGCTCTTCTCTGGACTCTCTCCAATTTGTCCACATCCTTCCTGAAATATGGCACCCAGAACTGGACACAATGCTCCAGTTGAGGCTTAATCAGCGCAGAGTTCGTGTGTCTTGCTTACAACACTCCTCCTAATACATCCCAGGATGATGATCACTTTTTAATTTTTTTATTTTTGCAAGTGTTATACTGTTGACTCATGTTTAGCTTGTGGTCCACTATGACCACCAGATCCTTTTCTGCAGTACTCCTTTGTAGGCAGTCATTTCCCATTTTGTATGTGTGCAACTGATTGTTCCTTCCTAAATGGAGTACTTTGCATTTGTTCTTATTGAATTTTATCCTATTTACTTCAGACCATTTCTCCAATTTGTCCAGATCATTTTGAATGTTAATCCTATCCTCCAAAGCACTTGCAACCCCTCCCAGCTTGGTATGGTCCGCAAACTTTATAAGTGTAGTCTCTATGCCGTTATCTAAATCATTGATGAAGATATTGAACTGAACTGGACCCAGGACCAATCCCTGCAGGATCCCACTGGATATGCCCTTCCACTGATAACTACTCTCTGGGAATGGTTTTCCAACCAGTTTTGCACCCCCCTTATAGTAGCTCCATCTAGGTTGCATTTCCCTAGTTTGTTTATGAGAAGGTCATGTGAGACGGTATCAAAAGTAGGTCTGTCAAGCGATTAACAAAATTAATCACAATGAATTGCATGATTAATTGCATTGTTAAACAATAATGGAATACCATTTATTTAAATATTTTTGGATGTTTTCTACATTTTGAAATATATTGATTTCAGTTACAACACAGAATACAAAGTGTATAGTGCTCACTTTATTTTTGATTACAAATATTTGCACTGTAAAAAACAAAATAGTTATTTCCTAATTCACCTCGTACAAGTACTGTAGTGCAATCTCTATCATGAAAGTGCAACTTACAAATGTAGATTTTTTTCTTACATAACTGCTCTCAAAAACAAAACAATGTAAAACTTTAGAGCCTACAAGTTCACTCAATCCTACTTCTTGTTCAGCTAATCGCTAAGACAAACAAATTTGTTTACATTTACAGGAGATGCTGCTGCCTGCTTATTTACAGTGTCATCTGAAAGTGAGAACAGGCATTCGCATAGCACTTTTGTAGCCGGCCTTGCAAGGTATTTACGTACCAGATATGCTAAATGTTCGTATGCCCCTTCATGCTTTGGCCACCATTCCAGAGGATGCCTTAATTAAATTTGATTGAACTCCTTGGGGGAGAACTGTATGTCTTTGGCTCTGTTTTACCCGCATTCTGCCATATATTGCATTTTATAGCAGTCTCAGAGGATGACCCAGCACACGTTTATTTTAAGAACACTTTCACAGCAGATTTGACAAAATGCAAAGAAGATACCAATTTGATATTTTTAAAAATTTCTACAGCACTCAACCCAAGATTTAAGAATCAGAAGTGCCTTCCAAAATCTGAGAGGGATGAGGTGTGGAGCATGCTCTCAGAAGTCTTAAAAGAGCAACACTCTGATGTGGAAACTACAGAACCTGAACCACCAAAAATGAAAATACCTGCTGCTGGTGGCATCTGACTCAGATGATGAAATTGAACATGCATCAGTCCGCTCTGCTTTGGATCATTATTGAGCAGAACCATCATCAGCATGGACTCATGTCCTATGGAATGGTGGTTGAAGATGAAGGGACCTATGAATCTTTAGCGCATCTGGCACAAATATTTTGGACACCGGCTACAACAGTGCCAGGCAAATGCCAGTTCTCACTTTAAGGTGACATTGTAAACAAGGAGTGGGCAGCATTATCTCCTGCAAATTGTAGCCAAGTTTGTTTGGAGTGAGTGATTGGCTGACCAAGAAGTAGGACTGAGTGGACTTTTAGGCCCTAAAGTTTTACATTGAAAGATAAAACAATGCAGTTATTTTTTGTACATAATTCTACATTTGTATGTTCAACTTTCATGATAAAGAGATTGCACTACAGTACTTGTATGAGGTGAATTGAAAAATCTCTTGTTTATAATTTTACAGGGCAATTATTTGTAATAAACATAATAATATAAAGAGAGCACTTTACACTTTGTACTCTGTGTTATAATAGAAATCAATATATTTGAAAATGTAGAAAAAAATCTGAAAATATTTAATAAATTTCAATTGGTATTCTATTGTTTAACAATGCGATTAATCATGATTAATTTTTTGAGTTAATCACGTGAGTTAACTGTGATTAGTTGACAACTCTAATCAAAAGCTTTACTAAAGTCAAGATATACCATGTCTATCGCTTTCCCCCTATCTACAAGGCTTGTTACCCTGTCAAAGAAAGCTATCAGGCTGGTTTGACACCATTTGTTCTTGACAAATCCATGCTGACTGTTACTTATCACCTTATTATCTTCTAGATGTTTGCAAATTGATTGCTTAATTATTTGCTCCATTATCTTTCCAGGGACAGAAGTTAAGCTGACTGGTCTGTAAATCCCCAGGTTGTCCTTATTTCCCTTTTTATAGATTGGAACTGTATTTGCTCTTTTCCAGTCTTCTGGAACCTCTCCCGTTTTCTATGACTTTTCAAAGATAATCGCTAATGGCTCAGATATCTCCTCAGTCAGCTCCTTGAGTATTACAGGATGCATTTCATCACGCCCTGGTGACTTGAAGACATCTAATTTGTCTAAGTAATTTTTAACTTGTTCTTTCCCTGTTTTAGATTCTGATCCTACATCATTTTCACTGGCATTCATTATGTTGGATGTTAAGTCACCACCAACCTTCTTGGTGAAAACTGAAACAAAGAAGTCATTAAGCACCTCTGCCATTTCCACATTTTCTGTTATTGTTCCCCCCTCGCCCCTCCCCCCACATTGAGTAACAGGCCTACCTTTAGACTTGCTTCCCATGGGATCTTAGCTACCAACTCCCTGAATTTGCTGAAGTCTGCCTTCTTGAAATCCATTGTCTTTATTTTGCTGTTCACTCCTACCATTCCTTAGACTCATGAAGGCTACCATTTCCTGATCACTTTCACCCAAGCTGCCTTCCACTTTCAAATTCTCAGCCAGTTCCTCCCTATTTGTCAAAATCAAATCTAGAACAGCCTCTCCCCTAGTACCTTTCTCCACTTTCTGAAATAAAAAAAAAAAATGGTCTCCAATACATTCCAAGAACTTGGATAATCTGTGCCTTGCTTGTTGTTTTCCCAACAGATGTCTGGGTAGTTGAAGTCCCCCATCACCACTAAGTCCTGTGCTTTGAATGATTGTTAGTTTTTTTAAAAAAAAGCCTCATCCACCTCTTCTTCCTGGTTAGGTGATCTGTAGTAGACCCCCTACAAAGATATCACCCTTGTTTTTTACCCCTTTTATCCTTACACAGAGACTTTCAATAAGTCTGTCTCCTATTTCCATCTCAACCTCAGTGTACACATTTTTAATATATAAGGCAACACCTCCTCCCTTTTTTCCCTGTCTGTCTTTCCTGAGCAAGCTGTACCCTTCTATACCAATATTCCAGTAATGTGTATTAGCCCACCAAGTCTCTGTGATGCCAACTATGTCATAGTTGTTTATTTACTAGTATTTAGAGTTCTTCCTGCTTATTCCCCATACTTCTCGCATTAGTATACAGACATCTAAGATACGGATTTAATTCCACCCTCCCCGCCAGTTCTGTCTTGTCTCCCCTTTATTCCTGCTATAACAGCCCATGCTCCCCCCAGGTTCCAACCCTTCTCTCAGGTCTCCATGTTCTTGACTAACCTGTGCGCTTTGGTCACCTGCCCCCTTCGAACCTAGTTTAAAGCCCTCCTCACTAGGTTAGCCAGTCTGTATCCAAATATGCTCTTCCCCTTCCTCAATAGGTGGACCCCATCTCTGCTTAGCAGTCCTTCTTCCTGGAACAGCATCCCATAGTCAAGGAAAATGAAGCACTCCTAGCGACACCATCCTCGCAACCAGGCATTCACCTCCAGGATGCATTTGTCTCTGCCAAGGCCCTTACCCTTGACCAGAAGGATCAAAGAAAACACCACCCATGCTCTCAACTCGCTCATCCTTACTCCCAGAGCCCTGTAGTCACTTCTGATCTGCTGCAGGTCATACTTTGCAGTATCATTAGTGCCCACATGGATAAGTAGCATGGGGTAGTAGTCAGAGGGGCGGATGATGCTCGACAATCCCTCTGTAACGTCTCGGATACAGGCCCCTGGCAGGCAGCATACCTCCCAGGATGCCATGTCAGGGTGACAGATGGGTGCCTCCATTCCCCCTCAGAAGAGAGTCACCAACCACCATTACCCTACGTTTCCTTCTGGGAGTGGTGGCTGAGATCCTCCCAGCCTTGGGGGTACATGGCTTCTCCTCCTCCACCTGTGCAGGTGATTCCTCACTGCTTGTTGCCAGGGCAGCATAATGGTTCTCCATCACCATGGTGAGTGTGTTCGGAGTAGGGGTGGAGCACTGCCTGCTGCCAGAATTAACCAGCAGCCAATGTCCTCCCTGTGCCAGAGCCATATCCTCCTCCCCTGGTGGTGTGACAGCAGCCCTCTGTAGCTGGATAGCTTCCTCAGCCTTGGATGTCTCCATATGAATACTCTTCAGAAATTCCTCATGGGCATGGATGCTCCTCAGCCTAGCCACCTCCTTCTGTAGCTCTCCCACCTGCTTCCTGAGAGAGTCCACCAGCAGGCACCTTTCGCACTGGATGGTCCCCCCAGCCTGGCTTTTTGTGAGTGGGAAATGCAGGCCACAGTCTCTGCAAATCCACACTAGGATCTAGGTAGAGGCATCCAGGGTTAGGTTGTCAGTCTGGATACAGGCACAGATGGAGGAGACACGAGTAGCGTTGGCACTGGCGATGTGGCCCTTCCTAACCATAGCGGCTATATTACAACTCCCTCCCACAAACTTCCTCTCAAACTCCCCAGTTTGTGGTCGCTTAGCCTTTGGTTTTTAAGGCCTTCTCTCCTAGGTCAGCCCTACCTGCTCGTTAATCACATGGGGGGAGGGTGATCACAAGACTGATTGAGGCTGATCAAAGATGATCAAGGATGATCCAGGGAACAAAGGCTCAAACAGTCACCAGACACACAATACCAACTGACCCTGTAATTGAAAACCTGAAAGAGAAGGAAAAACACAAACCATCAAACTCACTCACCCCAAGATTAGTACTCGCACATTGTTTGTTCGGCAGAGGGATCTCCTTCTCCCCCTCTCAAACACCACTGTTTGCGCCCCCTGTTTGCTAGATGTCACATCATTCTAGGTGGAGATGGTAACACTGAATCTAACTACGTTTTCCTGACACTTTCTATTATAAGATCCTGGTGTGTGTATGGTTGCTTATGTTTGCCAAACTTTAACTGTTGAAGCTGACACTTTTCATGCTGGATGTCTGCTTCCAACTTATTTTAGGATTATTTATTTTTTAAGTTTCTGCTAAGCCAGTTCTGCTGTTTCTGAGTCTTGAGGTCAGGGAGAACATTTACAACTATTTTGTTGAGAAACTCTGCATTGGTTGAGGGACTTGAAGTTTGGCAGGAGGAATTATCCCAGTGTCAGGCATGTGTCTTTTGCTGTTCCCATGGAGAAAAAAAATGCCCAAATTGGGCAAATTATAGGCTTCTGAAAAATCTCACATGTTGTCAAGGCTGTATCCCCACTTTGAACTTTAGGGTACAAATGTAGGGGCCTGCATGAAAACTTCTAAGCTTAACTACCAGCTTAGCCCTGGTCCGCTGCCACCATTTCCAATGGATTCCCCCCCTGGGAAGCCTTGAAAAACCTTCACCAATTCCCTGGTGAATACAGATCCAAACCCCTTGGATCTTAAAAACAAGGAAAAATCAATCAGGTTCTTAAAAAGAAGGCTTTTAATTAAAGAAAAAGGTAAAAATTATCTCTGTAAAATCAGTATGGAAATTAACCTTACAGGGTAATCAAACTTAAAGAGCTCAGAGGACTCCCCTCTAGTCTCAGGTTCAAAGTACAGCAAACAAAGATAAACACTCTAGTAAAAGGTACATTTACAAGTTGAGAAAACAAAGGAAAACTAACACGCCTTGCCTGGCTATTTACTTACAAGTTTGAAAGTATCTTGTCCCCTTATTGGTCCTTTAGGTCAGATGCCAGCCAGGTTACCTGAGCTTCTTAACCCTTTACAGGGAAAAGGATTTTGGAGTCTCTGGCCAGGAGGGATTTTATAGTACTGTACACAGGACAGCTGTTACCCTTCCCTTTATAGTTATGACACATGTGCTCAGTAGAGACCTGCTAGAGTTTGGCAGCTAAAGTCTCCAAAGATTCTTTGTCCTGAGCATGCTCCACCCCACACAGCTCCTACATGTAACTGGACGGCTCTTATTCCATCCCAGGCTGCAAGGCCTAAACAGGGCTTTTCTTTCCCTGCTAGAGGCTACTGTGGCACTAGGCACAAGAGCAGAGACTGTTTCTCTGTGCACTCAATGGTCCTACTGCCAGTGCCCAAGGAGCACTGAGAAGGAAAGAGCTGTCTGTTTTGAATTCAGAGAGGTGAGGAATGGATGGATGGGAAACCAGGAAAACACAAGAGGAGAGGGGATTACAGGAGTCAGAAAAGGGAGGGAACAAAGGGGGAGGGGAGCAAGAGCTGAGGCATGGCAAGGGGTGTTAGATAGGAGCAGAGAGAGAGTGGGCAGGAGTGAAGGGGTGGACTGGTGGTAGATAGGAACAGTGGGAGGGTGAGGGAAGTTGAACAGGTGCAGAGGGAGTGGGGAGCAGGAACCAGGAGATTGGGGGGGGGGGGGTTTGGATAGGAGGTTAGTGTGACGGGGACAGCAGCCAGAGGAATGAGGTGGGCAATTGGATGTGAAGAGAGGGGTATGGGCTGAGGTACAAGGGCAGAAGTGTCTATAACACACTCCTTTACAATCTAGAATTGAACTTGAGAGTGCTGAGTGTCTACATTCCTCTTCTGTCAGCAAATACTGTGTCTTATTCCCATCTAGTGGCAGGACTAGAGAAGATAACAGCCTACTCCAGTGGTAGTTATGCAATTTGCTCAAGTGGTGGAGGCCTGGAGAAGATCTAAAGGTCTGAACCCCGCTGGTGAACCAAACTGGAGGTCAATATGGTTCCGTATGATAGAATTTTTGTTGTTTCAGTCTTTTAAAAGTATTGTGAAATTTACATTAAAACAAACTGCATTAATCAAACACTCAGAAGTTAAGTATCAGAGGGGTAGCCGTGTTAGTTACTCAGAAGTTAGAAAATGCCAGAACTAAGGATGTAGATAAGAAGACAGAAAATATCATATTGCCTCCTTATAAATCCATGGTACGCCCACATCTTGAATACTGCATGCAGATATGGTCGCCCCATCTCAAAAAAGATATATTGGAATTGGAAAAGGTTCAGAAAAAGGCAACAGAAATGGTTAGGGGTATGGAACAGCTTCTATCTGAGGAGAGATTAATAAGACTGGGACTTTTCAGCTTGGAGGAGAGATGACTAAGGGGGGATATGATAGAGGTTTATAAAATCATGATTGGTGTGGAGAAAGTAAATAAGGAAGTGTTATTTACTCCTTCTCAAAACACACGAACTAGGGGTCACCAAATGAAATTAATAGGCAGTAGGTTTAAAACAAACATCACACAATGCACAGTCAACCTGTGGAACTCCTTGCCAGAGGATGTTGTGAAGGCCAAGATTATAACAAGGTTCAAAAAAAGAACTAGGTAAATTCATGGAGGATAGATCCATCAATGGCTATTAGCCAGGATGGGCAGGGATGATGTTCCTAGCCTCTGTTTGCCAGAAGCTGGGAATGGGCGACAGGGGATGGATCACTTGATGATTACCTGTCCTGTTCATTCCCTCTGGGGTGCCTGGTACTGGCCACTGTCGGAAGAGAGGATATTAGGCTAGATGGACCTTTGGCCGTTCTTATGTACCTGGTTTGCTTATGAAAATGCCATGTAGCAATGTTTCAAAAGCATTATACTAAAATCAAGATAATTTGTATACAAATTCCCCCTTATTTACTAGGCCAGCATCCCTGTCAAAGAAGTAATTTAGATGGATTTGTCAGAAACAATTTTTAATTCCAAGTGAATGTTAATTATTACTTAACTCTATTATTCATCCAGGTGCTTACAAATTATTTAGTTGGTTCCAGTATCTTTCTGGGTATAGACCAGTCAGCCTTGCTTCAATAATTCCCTGGGTCCTATATTGGGTCCCTAGACACTATGTTTGCCCTTCTCCAGTCCTCTGGGACCTCAACTGCCCTCCATGTGTTCTCAAAGATAATCACTCATGGCTCCAAGATTGCTTTAGCTAGTTCCTTAAGTACCGTATGGTGAATTCCATCAGGCCTTGATGACTTGGATACATCTAACTTTTCTAAATATTCTTTAACCTGCTCTTTTTCTGTTTGGGCTTGTGTTCCTTCTCTTCTTTTTAATGTTAATTGTTTAAGTATCTAATCAAAATTAATCTTTTTAGTGAAGACTGATATAAAATAGGCCTTAAACACCTCAGTCTTCTTGACATCATCTGTTATTAGCTCTTCTTCCCTGCTAAATAGTGGACCTACACTTCCTTCATCTTTCTTTTTTTCCCCTAAGGTATTTCTAGAATCTCTTCTTATTGCCTTTTATGTCCCTGGTTGGGTGTAATTTATTTTGTGCCTGGTTAAGGCCATTGAAAACTGCCCTGGAGAATGGGATTTTTATCACTGCCTCTGCCACAGCATTCCTATGTAAAGTTAGGCAAGTCATTTAAACCAAAGCTTTTACAGGTGGCCACTAATTTAGTGTTTCATCACTTTGCCCAGTGTGAGACTCCCAGGGACAGATTTACAGAAGTGCTCAGCACTCTGAGCTGAATCTGAAGTTGATTGGAGCTGTGCTTTGAACACATAAAGTGCCATAAAATACTAAGGGCTCTGAAAAATCATCCCGTTGATGTGTCAAGCTGGGCATCCAAAATTAGTGCACAACTTTTACAATTCTGACTTTGTGCCTTGGTTCCCCTGCTATAAAAATCGGATCAGTACCACCTAATCTCTCAGGTGTGCTGTGTGGATAAACTCATTAAAGGTTATGAAACACTGTGATAGTATGGTGACAGCACCACAGAAATGCCCATGAGGAAATTAATAATTTTGTATTCAGTGCAGGGGTTGGGTAGTGTGCATTAAATAAGCCTAGGGCCACACCCTGAATAAGGAGAAGAAGAAATATTGAATAACTACCTATTCACTGAATAAAATAGGACTCCTGTGATCATGTAGTAATGGGTTATATCTTAATGCATAATACAAGAGGGCCAAATTAACCTTAGAGACTAACAAATTTATTAGAGCATAAGCTTTCGTGGACTACAGCCCACTTCTTCCGAAGAATAATAATAACAGATGATGTAGTCCACGAAAGCTTATGATCTAATAAATTTGTTAGTCTCTAAGGTGCCACAAGTACTCCTGTTCTTCTTTTTGCAGATATAGACTAACACGGCTGTTACTCTGAAAATTAACCTTGTACGGTCAACTTAAGTTCTGACATTTCCTAACTTTTGAGTGCTTGACTTTGCAACCTTAATGTTCCTTAAACACTTTGTTTTTGGATGTAATATTAAATATATGGTGGACCAGATCCTCAGCTAGTAAATCAGTGTAGCTCCACTGCACTCCCTGCAGTTATGACAATTTGCATCAGCTAAGGATGCAGCCTGTTGTTCCTGTCACTTAAAATGTTAACCTCAGGGATTCTTTAGACTTTTCTGTATATTGAATATCCTATATATCTACTTGGTAGTATTACTGTCTATCTTTATTTTGGCCTTTTTTCTATATAAATTGACACATTCAATAAAAAGATTATGAACACCGAAAACATTCCCGCATTCACAAACAGTTAAAAAACACACACACAAAAACGAGGTCCTGAGCTGCAAATTTCTCCTTATCATTCAAGAATATTAGAACTATTACCAACAGTGATCCACTTGATGATGAAACTCTTGAAACCCCCAGTATTATGAGGTGTAAGGCCATCATGAAACTCCACCCTATACTGCAAATTACTTTATATCTTGCTACATTCCAAACTGCATGCTTCTATTGCTTTGCATGGGAGAGCTACTAATTTTAAAGTGAAGGTACTTACTGCAAAAGTAACCACTGCCAATAAATCATCATGTATTTAAAACACTTAACTTTATCAAAATACATAGCAGATGTGCAATTTAAAAAGAATCATGCTCTGTTCCACTTTTGAACCTGTAGGTAACACTATCAATTAAAAGAAATTAGTATGATTCTTGCTATTCACCTATAGATGTCTTTTATTTTTAATCCCTCCCTCCCCCAGTATTATCCGGTTTCCTTGATTTCCCTAAAGGAACACACAGAATTTACCAGTCTCCTCCCTACAGAAAATTTTACTTCTGACTGGTCTCCCCTGTAAATACCTAAATTTCCTCTCTATTTTTGCCTGCATAAATCTCTACTTGCCATGAGTACAATTCCAGGTCACAGTCAAAATCAACTAGATTAATATTTTTCACTTCTCTTTCCAGCTCAAAAATAGCCATGAAAATGAAGACACATTGCCTGTCAAGTATACTCAGCCTAAGAGTGACCAACTATCAGTTATGCATATACATAAACATTAACATAGGGTTTTGGGGTAAAATTTTGGAGGCATAGCAAAGCATACAATATAATTAGAAAGATGAATGAAACAGCATGGACTGATTCATTGGTAGTATGCGGGGACACAGAGGTTGAGCTCTGTGGCTACAACACTCCTTTTTCAGCTTCAATAACCAGAACAAAATAAAAGGATACCCATTTTTGGTATCTGCTTTCATACAGAGAGAGCTAGTAGGCAATTATACAGGTCCTGTTCTCTCCAAATTTTAGCAGCAGAGCAGGATTTTATTTTTGACTTTGCAGGAAAAATCACCATGGTAACATAATGAACTATGAGAGTGAGCTATCTGACTGATATTATGGTGAAGAAGGATTGACAGGAAAGGCAGAGATAAAATTCATACCATTCCAAAGCTGGGCTTAGTTTACCTAGTAGCTGAGGTCAGCAGGTCTCACTTTCCAGACACTATCATGAGATGTACTTATCCCCAGGAAGAAAGAAACGTGTCTTAAAGGGTAAATTTCCCTCTTGTTTTAGGTGACCAACTAATAAAGAGGTATATTTTGCATGTCAGTGAAATGGAGTAATAAGCAGGAACACTGGAGAACTGTAAATGCACATGACAGCTGAACAAATGCCTGGAACATGACTCTTT
Source organism: Trachemys scripta elegans (assembly GCF_013100865.1). Taxonomy (NCBI): domain Eukaryota; kingdom Metazoa; phylum Chordata; order Testudines; family Emydidae; genus Trachemys; species Trachemys scripta. The sequence continues at coordinate 243,134,135 of NC_048299.1, forward strand.
CATTCTAGCGAGTGTCACCACCTCCAACACTATACAGCCGTTAGGGTTTCCTGAGCATTTCAGATGCAAACCCCTGTTTTCATGGAGGTATCAGTAACCTTTAAAAAACTTTGTCCCAGATGAAAATGTACATTAAAGTCTCCACCTGGGAATATTTCTTCTTCAGTTTGTCACTTCAAAGGAAGCCATTTCAACGAGTGACTGATTAGGGAATAAAAATATCACCAACCTGGTACCTAAACTGAACTATTGCTACCTATGTTCCTTTTCTTGTTCAAATAGTGCCAGCACTGTAACTGGCTCCTTACATGGCCTTCTAAGCCACTCTTGGCTTCCTCTGAGTTTGCTGGCACATAACAATGAGCTTCCTCAAACATATTAATTTTCTGTTCTGTTACACAAGGTTTCCACTTTTTCTTTATTAACCTTTTCTATCTACGTTCGAATAGGTATGCGGAGTACTTTTCATCTACTGATCTCAAAGCCCTTTACACATGCCAGTTCTAATATTCTCAAAAACCCACTGGGGGCAAAGCTAGGAGTAGAACCCACAAGCCTCAGTCCCTTGCTTTAAACAGCAAACAAAACTTCTGCTGTCAAGTTATCTGAATGAAATTGAAAGAGCAACATAACCACTTTTAAGTAAGTTCAAGTATGACAGCAATACAAATGTTAAAATAACACCTCCCCACAATGATCTTGCATGACCATTTGAGCCTCGCTTCTGTTTTTCATTTTAACACAAAGCAAACACTAAACTCACATTACCTCACTGAAAAGCCCAAAGGGAACCAAGTTTGATGTTGGATCAACTCTGGCCATGTGGTGGTTTATTGCTATGGTACTGAGACCTCAGGGACCATGAACATTCTTCCTGTAACTTCTTCACCTGCCAGCATTCTGAGTTCTACTCCAAAATTATGTGAGGGAAATAATTGACTTGCAGGGGAAAAGAAAAGTCCTGATAGAGTTCTCGCACATGATTCTCAGCAGAGCTAACCCAACACAACCTATGTCCTTTTGCAATGTGGCTTTGCTCCACTGGGAGCAAAGCAGCTTTTCTGATGTACCAGCAGCACAACAAGACTGCACAGGGAGTCACAGCGTAAGTGGCTTTCCCAAAGCCTATGCTCCCTCCTAATGTGTTCTGTGAAAGCACATGGATAAGGAGTGAACTACTTCACAGGAAACACAGAAAGAAAGAGAAAGAAAGAAAAAAAAAAAGAGGTGAGGGACAAAGGAGAAAGAACAATAGAAAAATTGTCTATACAATGAAAAACAGTCCAGCTGAAACATGCTGTGTGCATTTATTTACAAAGATTGTTGGGAAAGACTTTCTGGTCAAAATCTTTGATAGCTTGTCTTCCTTCTGTCTCCATCTTTCTGCTGCAATTGTCGCACTTCAGGTAATATACCTAAAGTGCTTTTGACAGACTTTGCCATACTCTATGGCCTTATCTACACTAGAAAAACTAGTAACAACTACAGCAACTGCTAGCCATAGTGCTTCTGCAGTGGTGGTAGCAATGGAGTAAGTACTTATGTATTCAAGGCTCAAGTGTTTTAACCACTGTGTCACGAAAATCTGCACTGTTCTTAGATACTGCTGTAATATAGGTGGTAGTTTTTCTAGAAAAAGGTGTGCCCTATAGAAAGAAATGTAGCCTTGTGATAAAATCAACACTCTTGAGTTCTAATCCTTGCTCTTCCACAGACTTCCTGCGTGATCTTGGGCAAGTCACTTAAAACCAGACTTCTAAAGTTATATAGGTGCTTAAAGGTAGGTGCCTAGGCATCTACCTCCCATTGAAATGAATGGGAGTTCTTAACTGCAAAATGAGAAAAATAATATAATGAACTAAGCATACAAGAGACCACTGACTTCTCATGTCTAGAATCAGATTCAGTGTGTCAGAGATATTACACTGTTAACAGCTGGAGGAGTTTCTTTAGAGCTCCACTCTGTTTTTGGAGTAGGAGGATCAGTTCTATTTATCCCCTTTGCTTCAGTGCAGTTGAGAGTGGCCAGGGTGCACAGCATAGCAACAACCCTGAACTACTAGGTAGTTATGGATTTGTTAGGGCTTGTCTATATGGCAGAGATAAGCCAAAATGTAATTCTACAGTGCACCAGCTTGTTGTGCATAACTTGCCATGTAGACAAGCTACTGTTTACTTCAGAGGTGCGTTGTGAGGCTAGGGTTCATTAATGATATGGTGCTTTGGGATATGTGCAAAGTATTATAATTATTTTATTCACAGATCCCAATTCCATTAGGCCAGTGTCACTTGCTTGTTCCAAGTGTCCGATTTCACCTGTATTTATGCATATCTGAGAAGAAACCCTACAGACTGATGGTACCAGGAAAAGAACCAATTACAGAGGTCTCATAAAAGGTATTTCCTGTTATGTCCTTGCTGTTGAAGGTATGGGACCTCCCACCAAAACTTTCTAGCAGTCTCAATGCAGATCAGCAGTATAAGATCTTGCAGCAGGTATTTCATTATGGCAATCCCGTGGACCAGTATGTCTCTCAGCCCGCACCGCTTCCAGCAGCTCCCATTGGCCTGGAGCAGCAAACTGCGGCCACTGGGAGCCGCGATCGGCCGAACGGGCGGATGCAGCAGATAAACAAACCAGCCCGGCCCACCAGGGGCTTTCCCTGCACAAGCGGCGGAACAAGTTTGGGAACCACTGCCGTGGACCAATGAGACAGAGAGAAGATCCTGAAGGTTTATGGATGGAGATCTATGAGATATTTCCCAGTGATACTTTAGAGTAGAGTAATGATATAGGGCTTGCAAGAGAAGTTCCCTTTAGATGAAATCAGGCCCGCTGATGGGGAGAGGTGTGGAGCAAAGAGGGCAATTGCCCAGGGCCTGGGGAATTTAGAAGGGGCCAGGGGTCCCCGGCCGCCACCATCACTGGCAGCAGCACAGCAGGGCTAAAGCAGGCTTCCTGCCCGCCCTCACTTGTGCTCCGTGCCACTCCTGGAAGCAGCTGGCACCATCCCTGTGGCCCCTGAGGGGGCGGGGTGGTCTCTGCATGCTGCCCCCACCCCGAGTGCTGATTCCACAGCTCCCATTGGCCGGGAACTGCGACCAATGGGAGCTACGGGGGCGGTGTCTGAGAGCCCCCTGCCTAGGAGCTGCTGCCAAAAGGGATGTGCCGGTTGCTTTTGGGAGCTGCCTGAGTTAAGTGCTGACCCCCTGATCCCCTCCTTCACCCCAACCCACCTGCCCCAGCCTAGAGCCCACACCCTGCACCCAAACTCCCTCTCAGACCTGTCACCCAGCACCCCCCTTCCACACCCAAATTCCCTCCCAGTGCCCAACCCCTCACACCCTCCCAGAGTCCGCACCCCCTTCCGTACCCAGCCCCCTGCCCCAGCCTGGTGAAAGTGAGTGAGGGTGGGGGGAGAGCAAGTGACAGGGTGGGGGGGATGGAGTGAGCAGGGGCAGGGCCTCAGAGAAGGGGTGGGATGGGGCAGGGCAAGGGTCTTCACGATTAGACAATTGGCAATCCTACCAGGTGGGCATGTGAAATCCCTGGCTGGGCTGGAAGTGTGCCCAGTAGTGCAGCCGGCAGCTCGCTGTGCACCAGCCAGCACTAGCACCTTACCACCCAAAGGTCAGGTGGACCGTGTCCATGTGTGCGTGCTCGGGGGCCCATTGACTGTTCTGCCCTGGGGCCCGGAATTGCTGTCCGTAGGCCTGGGTGAAATTGATTAACGTGTAATATGGTCTGATCCCTGGCCATACATACAGATGATTGAGTCCTTAAGCAGCTTGCTTATTATTTTTATTTTAATATGTATTAAAGGCAGAGTACAAACAACATTAATTAATAACCAGAAATCCACAATACAAGTGAATGTCTGTACTCTTAAAACGTGTCTCAGATCCCCTGGGACACAGCTATTGCTGTAAATTCCAGTTCAGAAAGAACTTGCAGCCTGTAAACAGAAAACACATAGTATGTACCCAGCTTTTCTATACTCTGCTGATTCATCAGGTTGAAAGCTGTAGAAATTAAGTTATTGAACTATAGTAATATATGCATTAATTATATATACCAGGATTTCTTTTATGGTTGAGATAGTGTTCTTAGAAGACCCTAACAACATCTTTGGGGATAGTGTTTCATACTGAATATGAATAAAACCAAAAGATAAATAGTAACATTGCTACAACTGTGTGATAACACTGACCCCAGGAGTATAATGGACTATCTGAGGCCAATAAAGTAATCCCATTAACACAATATTCTCAGTGTAGGATATTTGATACAAGGGGACACACTTAGTTACAAATATTTTGCATATAGTTGATGTAAAAGAAAAATCCATGTGAGCAACAATGAATGAGGTGTGTAACTATGGGACAAATCTGCATGGATTGGAATTGAACAGTGGGAATGGTTATTGATTCTGGCAATTTAACCCTTAGTACCTGGCTATGCATACTTACTACACAACTATAGATGATACCACCCTTAATACTGGACTATTCTTTGCTGAAGCGTGAAGCAAAGTTGTGGAGTTGAATCATATCATGAATCCCAAGGAAACCTAAGCTAAAATGTATTCCATATGCAGTGTTTGGATTAAGAAAGGGCAATAATGAGAATGTTAATGTCCAGTTTGCAACCTTTGCACCCTAGGACCATAGAAATCCTAAAAACTAAGGCCTTGTCTACACTGCAAAAAGTTTTAGCCAAAAGGCAGCTTTTGGTGATGAAACAGTGGAGTTATACACAGGGCAATGCCACTTTTGGTAACAAAACTGCTCAGTTTCAGTGACAAAATAAAACCACCTTGACGAGAGTCATAGGGCTTTTTACACAAAAGTTTTATTGCCAAAGTGCCAGTGTAGACACCACATTTGATTTACTTGCTATAATTGGCCTCCAGAAAGTGTCCCACAATGCCCATCCTGACCACTGATCAGCAGTTCCAACTCCGCTGCGCTTCATCCAGGTAAGCAACTTTACACCCCTCCCCTTTAAAGTCCCAGTGTGGAGAGCTCACATCGCATCTTCCCAGCTGATAACGGCAGCTCCATGTGGCAAAGGCTCTACCGCTTGGACCAATGTGGAGCTTCTAGATCTGCTCAGTATTTGGGGAGAGGAGGCTGTGCAGTCCCAGCTGCACTCCAGTCATAGAAATTTCCATACCCATGGGCAGATTTCTCAAAGCAGTGCTAAAAGGACTATGATCAGGAAACACTGCAGTGCAGAGCAAAGATGAAGGAGCTGAGGCACGCATACCAGAAGACAAAGGAGGCAAACCATTGCTCTGTGGTGCACCACAGATCTGCCATTTTTATAGTGAGTTGGACGCTATCCTGGGCAGCGACCCCACCTCCACCACCAAGAGCCCCAGGGATACTTCAGCAGAGCTGGAGCGGGCAAAAAGTGGACCTAACCCAGAGGACGAAGTCATTGACGAAGAGGGAGTTAGACAATGATGTGGAGCCCACAGTGGGGTTGCCCAGTGGTGCGTCTAGTCAGGAGTTGTTCTCCACTCTGGAGGTGTCTAGCCAGTTGTACTCCAACAAGCAAGAAGCAGGAGAGGAGACCCCTGGTAAGTGGTTTTGCTTTGTGAAGTGTGGAGGTGGGTTGAGGGCATAGAAATGTACATGGCTCACTGTGTTTGTGTGCCAGACATTTCCCTGTGCAGCTAAGCAGTACAGTGGAACAGGGTGTTGGTACACACCGAGATTTCACATGAATCCTCCAGAAAGGTCTCTAGGAAACTTTCCTGGAGGTACTTCGCAGTCATCTGCCAAAGGTTCCTTGGCAGAGCTGCTGTGTTCCTTCCCTCATAGAAGGAAACTTTCCCACATGATTCCGCAATCACTTGTGCAGAGACCAGAGCGGCACACAGGTGAGCAGCATAGGGACTGGGGCAGAAGCCACAAGCATGTATAAGATGCACTTTTGCTTCCCTGCTTACCTTCAGGAGTGAGAGATCTGCTACAATGACACCCATGTGTGGAAAAGGGTGGGAAATTTTAGAGTATTATCCCTAGTTGACTGCACCATGACCCTTTCATATTGCTTTTCTCCCCATGTACAGTGGCCCCTGCTCTGGGGTAAACTCACTATGCTTGAGGGGCTTGCTGGCATGTGTGCTTATCAAGGATCAGTGTGAAAGGGATTGGTATGTTATCAAAGGTGTATTTTACTGTAATGTTTCAATTTTGTACATGTGCTTAACAATCATGCTTCTGTGTATTGTTTCTTGTATTCCTGTAGATGTGACCTTCAAAGGCACCCACTACACACCAGCACAGCACCTCTGCCAGATAAGAAAGCAGACGTGTGATGGTACAAATAGACATGTTCCGGGAGGTGCTGCAATACTCAGATGCAGAAGAGAGAACACGGGCAGTGGAGGGAAATGGAAAGGCAGGACATTTAAAGGCTGCCTTTGTGTGTGTGTGCGCACGCACGTGCGCAGGACACAACTGAGAGGATGATTAAAGCTGTGGAGTAGCAAACAGATGCTGAAGTCCCTCATAACACTCCAGACTGATCAGTTATGGGCCTGCCCTCCCCTTCAGCACATTCAGAACACTTTCCTATGTCCTCCCCAAACTCCACCCAGGCATTCCTTTCTGCTTTCTGGGATGTCTAACTTTCCCATTCACTCCACGCCCATGGACACCTTTTCAAATGATAGCTGGACTTACACATAGCTCTGAAAGGCAGCCTTCCCCCTGTACCTCCTCTCCCCGCAAGCATTTTATGTGTGGTGTGGGGGGAAGGGAGTTTGTGCAATAAAAGGAAAGTTTTTTGAATGATAAGCAATCTTTGTCTCCTGCAAATTGTGATAGCAGATGGCAGCAACATATAAACAAGCAGTTTAATCATTTGCTTACATTGAATCCTTGGCCACACAAATCACAAGTGCTTCCTTGCAAAACTTGATTTCATTAAGCATTGCAGTCTCAATCATAGAAACATACATTACTGGTTCTCATCTTCAAAGTGTTGCCTCAAAGCCTTCCTGATTCAAATTGCCCCCCATTGTGCCCCTCTAATAATCCTGGTAACTGGCTGCTCAAAAGCAGCCGCTAGGTGTTCTGCCTCAGCAATCCACCCCTGAACAAACTTTTCACCCTGACCTTCACAAATATTGCGCAACATACACCACACTGCTCTGACCATGGGAATATTATCCTCATTGAAGTCTAACCTGCCATAAAGGCATCACCAGCACACCTCTAATCTGCCAAAGGCACATTTCATGGTCATCCTGCATGTGTTCAGCCTATTAGTGAACCACTCCTTATTGCTATCCAGGTTTCCTGTGTAAGGCTTCATGAGCCATGGCATTCAGGAGTATGCCAGGTCTCCCAGGATCATTATGGGCATTTCAACATCCCCTATTGTAATCTTCTGGTCTGGAAAGAAAACACCACTTGCTGCTTTCCGTACAGGTTGATGTTCCCAAAGATACGTGCATCATGCACCTTTCCAGAACACCCCACATTGATGTCAGTGAAATGCCTGTGGTGATCCACAAGCGCCTGCAACACCATGGAGAAATACCCCCTTCCTATTGATGTACTCCGGCAAGATGGTCTGGTGCCAAAATTGGAATACAAGTGCCATCTTATCACCCCTCTGCAGTTAGGGAAACCCATTTCTGCAAAGCCATCTACTATTTCACATACATTGCCAAGAGTCATGGTCCTTCATAGCAAGATGTGATTAATGGCCCTGCACACTTGCATTAATGCACCCCTAACAGTTGACTTCCTGACTCCAAATTGATTTGCAGCTGACTGGTAGCAGTCTGGAATGTCCAGCTTCCACACTGCGATCGCCACATGCTTCTCCTTTGAGAGGGCAGCTCTCATTTGGGTGTCCTTGCACCACAAGGCTGGGGCAAGCTCTGCACACAGTTCCAGGAAGGTGTCTTTCCTCATCTGAAAGTTCTGCAGCCACTGCTCATCATCCCAAACCTGCCTAATGTTGCAATCCCACACCCAGTGGGACTTTCCTGAGCCTGAAATTGACAGTCCACCATGTGCGGCTGTTCTAGGAATGCCAAAAATAATCTAACGTTGCTCCTATCCATGGCAGACAGCACGGCAGGCAACTGTGAACCCAGATGAGTTAGGAACTTCATGATTAACTGCATTGCAATTCGCAATGTGCTACTGACAGCAAGCAGAGCATTGGAGAGTATAGTGGGATTCATTCTTTCAGACACAGATGGTAGGGCAGGCATAAAACAAGGGATGTTGAAAAATGCCATGAACTGAAGACGGAAACACATTGAATGCTGGGACAGAAAGCAATGCATCATGGGACATGGATCACAGCACATCATGGGTGTGGGCTCAACTCTGCCTTTCCACGAGACCTAGCAGGAAAAGATGGAGAGCTGAACTGTGGATAGCTACCCACAGTGCATTGCTCACAGTCGATGCCACTATCCCAAGTGTGGACATGCTCTGCTGACAGAGGAGGACAGTGAACATGCAATAACTATTTTCTTTCAGCGCTTTGATTGTTAACCAAACTTTTAGGGAAAAACCTCTGCCGGTGTCGACATAGCCTAAAGCTAGTACTACAAACCAACAGGAACTGACTCAGTGGCTGATGCAGTCAGCTGTACTAGCTGACGAGCATATTAGCAAGAGAACCTCAGTGTTGGAAGGTAGAATAAGGCATGGGAATAGCTCACATATGGAATGGCAATTACTTTGTTACAAGTGCAGTGGCTTTTGTTGGATCAACTCCTGTAAACCTCTTAGAAAGAGAGCAAGTGAGCTGTAAATGCTGTATCTGTGCTCCAAAACAACGTGTCCTGGGGGGATTGCACAACTCCTGCACAAATAAAACTTCGTTAAAAAGGAATTAAGGTTGGAAATGCAGATTGTCTAGTCCAAAACAATCTTACACTTTCTTTACAAAAATTCTGTACCTTTTCCTCACAGGGTGAGGCTGGGCCAGAGGCAGCTAACATGTGCCTGGTTTATCCCACCACCCCAAGGGGAGGGATTGAGTACAAGAGTCATATGATTGGGGGGGGGGGGGAGAGAAGAGCAGGAAAAATGCATCTCCAGCAAAGGATGGGGAAGAAGATGAAGGAAAAAGGGCCAAAACAAACAGTGTTAAGAAACAAGGAAGCGGTTTTAAAGGTCTGTGAAGGCTACTCTCTCATCCTTGTGGAGGGTCACTAGTCTTAAAAGGGGAAGAGGGACAAATCTTCCTTTGTCTACCTTACCTTCCATAAACAATTCAATCTAGAAAAAAGTATAACTTATTTCAGCATCTGAAGAGAAGTTACGAACAATGGACACATTCTTCCCTTATTTTTAAAGAGGGAAAACCCATAAAAATAAAAGCCAGAAACATATTAAACAAGTGCTGCACAAGATCCAGTATTTAAACCTCAGGCTGGAGGAGTTGCTCATTATTGATTCGGAGTAAGCAGCCAGTAGGCAAAATAAAAGGGAAAAGACAAGCGTATCCCTTCCACAAAAGCTGACATCAAGAAAGTTGTTGGAGTCAAAAATCCATGAAGTCTGACATTCAGGCAGCAATTAAAGAGCTTAAAAGCATAGAAATAGCAGAAGACTAAAGGCTCCCTCTTATACCATTGAAGTTCATGGGAATTGTCATTGAATTATAGGCGAGAGGGATCAGACCTCTAGTCACTAAAATGAAAGCAGACTTGAATGAACATGCAGACATGGCCACAGACAGAAAAGAGAGTGAGCTGGAGCTCAAAGTAGAGGACTAATAAAACAATTTAGAATAAAATGTGCCCCAGGAAAGGAGGGCAGAAAAAGGGAACCCTGTGACTTCTGTGGGAGCTCTAGTTAAAAAAAGTTTGGTAAAGATTATTAAAATTGGGTGGGAAATTATTTTCCTGTCCTCCATGAAATCCCCCCTCCCCCATCTTGAATAGGGATAAAAAGGTCAAACTTTAATGAACCAAAAGTCCTTCACCTCCCCACCCACCAAATGTTGACTGGGTCAGTTGAAACATTATAGTAACACAAAGTTATAAATCAAAACAAACACTTCAAAACAATATGCTGTTTTGATCCCCACAAAATTGACTTTTTTTTTTTTTTAAGATGAAAAGGTTCAGAACAAGATATCTTGACTATTTGAAGCTCCCTCCCTCCAAGAAAAAAAAAACAAAAAAAAAAAAAAAAAAAAAAAACTTTTCAAAATGGAACACTCATTAAAACAGTCCCTTTCTTTCAAAATGTTGGTTTCAATGAAAAACATTGTCAAAAAATTCTTAGCCAGCACTAATTGACCCAGCTCTATTTTCCTTCGCACCCTAGATACATAGGCTTTCCTCTTTATTATGCTCCCAAGGACCAAATTATTAGAACATGAAAATCCAGTTCTCTAGTGATCAAAGGTTAGGGTATAGAAATTTGCCAGGATCTGTCAACCCTAAGGTTGAAAAATGGGAGAGATCTAAAATGGTACCAATGATCTACCTCTAAAGCCAACATCCAATATTGGTGTGGAATTCCTCTTAAACTCTCCTAGTCCCATAAAACTGAAATCTTACAATTTTTATTGTAAAAAAAGTGAAAAGATTCTCAAACATCTGAACACTGAATTTGATTCAAAGAACAATAAGGGTGGCAGTGATAAGATGGGAAATATGAAAATAAAAGCAATCTGGCAGCCAGAGACCACATGGAGGTAATTTAGCAAGAAACCTCTGGCAAAAAAAAAAAAAAAAAAAAAAAAAAAAAAAACCAAAACAAACAAACCACAAACACTCGGCAGGATCAAAATAAAGACTGTGGTGTAAAAAGGAGGAGGAGGAGGATAACTGAACTAAGTATTGCCTTTGTTTCCACCTTTATGATTAAGCTGGACCAACCAACAATTTCTCATTACAACCATCGGTGCTTTGAAATAGTATTGTTATGAATAGAAATGCCACCCAGATGCATCAATAAGGTGAGGGAATTTGATGGGGGCAGTGTCCCAGCAGCAAGGGAGGGGACACTTGCTGAGGGACAATAGATAGCTCCTCCTGCCCCCAACCCCGAGTCTCTGGTCCCCATTGGCTAGCTGTGGGGGAGGGCTGCTCATTGGTTAGCATTCCGGAGCTCCCAGGATTTAACAGGGAGTGGGGACCATGTGGAGCCTCTTGTGGCACCATTCCAGCAGCCCCACCCTACCCACTCCAAACTAGGAATGGGAACTCAGCCTGACAGGAGGGTCTAGCCAATAGCCTATTGGGGTGGGGGGTAAGAAGGAATTTATTCCCATAGACCAATTGGCAGTGGACCAGGGATGGGTGGTTTTTTGGCCTTTCTTGTAGCACCTTCAAGTCACGGTGGGTTAAGTAGGAATGCATTTAGTCCCTAAATGAGTTGTTAATTAGTCACAACTTGTGGCTGGTTTCCAGTGTGGTTAAAAGGATAAAATGATCAGTTCCCAGAGGTAAAAGAGCTGGGATTTAGTGATGGGCCAGGGGCACATGGGATAGAGTGAGACCTTGCGGCCTTCATGGGCTGAGATCTTCATCCTCTGTCCCCCTCACAGTGAGAAGTGTGCTAGGACTCAGAGCTGAATCCTGAGATGTAGACTGAGGAGAGCCTAACTGGAGTTACAGGTTATATGGCAAGATAACCTGTAACCCTTGTACTAGTTATGAGTTTTATGGTAAGAAACCTTGTAACCATCACACTGGAACCAACTAAATGCCTGGTATAAGAAAGTCTGGGTGATGGGTGGGTAGTGCACCTCCCCTGTGCTAAAATGTAATAGAAGTTTCAGCCTGATGCTTAATTCCATGCATGTATCTGCCCTCATTTCACAGCTGTGTCCATGTCAATTCTACTAATTTAACCTCAACTGTCAACTGGGCAGTATTAAAGGAAGAAATAGCTATCCTCTTTTGAAAGGTGAATCATTCTCCCTTCTTTATTACTTGAGGGGCTGGCTGAATTGCAGAAGCTTTCCTACAACATGGGTTGAGATTCAGTGACCTAGTGACATTTTCTGTTGACAAGCTTAATATCTAAGGATGCTATTTGTGTAACCATATCTGTGCAGCAGTTATGGATAGGGTTCTGTACTAATATTTAGGAAACTTTGCAGGATGGTGTGTGTTAGAGGGCTTATTCCTTCACCCTCCAACTTCCCTGGTCCTTCTCACATGAAGAGAGAGCAACAATACCCGAAGTCTGAAGGTGCAAACAATTAGATGTTTATTGGGGTGAACTTCCAGCAAGTTTAAATCCAAGTTCCTTTTTCCTTATTTTTGAATTCCAACTTCCTTCCTGTTTGCCCCTAATTTACATAGTAATATTCTCAGCTATACCTTAACCAATCATTTTACTGATATTTACCTAATCAATCCTAGCATATTATATGATTAGCTAACCAATTATATTCCACTACCCTAATCAATTTACACCTAGCAAAATTACAGCAGACAAACAATTAGAGAACCAGATGGATTAACAATAGAAAAGTGTGGGCCATAAAGATAAAACATACAGAAATGAGGGTTTCACAACCACAACTATTGAGAAGTAATTTCTTGCCAGACAGGATGCTATCAAACTAAATTTTCTTTAACCATCTTTATCTAGTGGTGATGGGTATTATCAGGACAGGATTGTATTCCTAACAGCCCAATAGCACCTTATTTCAATGTGACTAGTTTGCAATGGGAGGATGTGACCAAATGCTTCCCAGTTTATGGCTGCCTCTGCTGCTTAGCCAAAGGCCTTAGTCTAAGAACCAGGCCTCAGACTGTCAGTGAGAGAAGGCCCATACACAGGCAGACTGATTTTGATTCTCTCTTTTATACCTCTATAACTAGCGAAGTGATAAAAATATGCTCAAGTTCTTAAAGTATAGGCCTTTACAGGCAGGCCTGCATATCTATATTCTAATAGTGTTACATCTACATATCAAGGCATAGGTGGTGGGGGGGTCGTCATAACTCCATGGCTATATGAATGCATATCAGGGCTGCCTGGGGGGGGGGGGGGGGGGCAGGGGGGGGGGTAATTTGCCCCCGGCCCCTCAGGGCCCCCCCCCCCCCACAAGAATATAGTATTCTAGAATACTGCAACTTTTTTAGTGGAAGGGGCCCCAAAAATTGCTTTGCCCCAGACCCCCTGAGTCCTCTGTGCAGCCCTGATGCATATGACAATAGTCAAACATGTTTGTGTAAAAGAGAATGCTTTTAGCATTCTTTTCTCTAGTTGAGGAGATGCAATGGATGCTTTTGGTTGGGGTCTTTGTCTTCCTGTCTGGAAGAGTCCAGTGGTTTAATATGATTATTGCAGTCATGGTCAGTTGGAACATGGACCAGTTCACCAATCCATGCTGATTGAGAGTTTGAAGCTCTGGTATTGAAATACTTGGTTCATAAAGGAAGTCAGAACGTAAGGATGCAAGAGCTAAGCCAACCTGCAGAAAAATAAATCTATTTCTCTCATCCAAATCATGTGTACACAATGACTGATCATTTAATCTGCCTTTAAATGAGCTCCTTTAGAAAAGGATATTTGCCAACTGATTTTGGAATGATCATTTCTCAACCTCAGTTGGCCTATGTGAACAGTGTGAAAGTAAGGCAGAGGCCCCGGATGGTGAGTAACTTATTGCTTAGAGACCAACTAGCCTTAGCTTAAAGGAAACAAAGATATTTTGAAATCACCAAAACTGGTGAAATATCCAGTGACATTGATTAGAAAGCCTGTAATGCAGTCATAAGAAGCTTATTAGTACTGCTTCTGGGAAGGAAAGATGGAGCCAAGCTGAAAGAAATGGACTCCAGGCCAATTTTTTTTTTTTTTAAAATAGACATTTCACATTAAAAAAATCAGAATCCAAAATATGTTTAAAGAGACTCAACCTCCAGAAGTCAAAACTAACTATAAACCTTTCTGCTAATGCTGCACTATTTCCAAACATGGCAATAAATCTTGTGTTTGGAAATTTATTCTTGCAACCTTAAAGGACAGAAACTGGGTTGTTTGTTTTTAAAACAAAGTTACATTTTGTAGACTCTGAGAGGGTCACCAGAGAAGTGCTGATACAGACACTATTGAGTTTCAGCTCTATCTGATCTGTGTGTAGGACCCCCTACAAATAAGATCCTTGTTTTGGTGGAAACTGTGTTGTTCAAAGCATTTTCTAGCAGTACAAGAACTTCTGTTTCTAGTAACATCGCAAGCACATTTTTGATGGGATAATTTTACAAGCAGAACCCAGGAACTCTGAACTCATTAATGAGCAGTGGGACTGGTACCCAGAACTTCCAGACGTGGCTTTGCAGTTTTCCACTGCATTGGAACTGGTCCAAAAATAAAGGAATCTCTTCCTTTATAAGCATTTTCCTTGTAGGAACACAAAAAACAAAAACAAACAAACATGAAAAAGTCAAAGTAGAAGACAGGTGTTTTAATTCACAACATCTTTCCAACTACAGCAATTAACTCATCTCAGTGTCTTACTGAGAATGGAGTTCATTTATGAGGAATAATCAAAAAACATCAAAAACAAATCACAACATTAAAAACATGCTACAAATCAATCACTTACTAGCTCTTTGCTGCTAGTGCAGCAATGAGGGTCTCATTTTACATGGTTCTGGCACAAAACCTTGCACCTGCTGGGAGTCAACACAAGTCTTTCCTCTGATCATCATCCCCAGTCCAATGGCCAGACAGTAAGGGCCAACCAAATTCTTAAGTATGATTGGTCTTCACTTCTCCTTTATGTGGAGTTAGCCTACAACACCACAAGCCATGCATCTACAGGTCAAAGCCCCTATTTTACTAACTATGGGTACCACCACCGATTCCACCCACAGTTACCCACGTATTCTCCCTACCTGTCTGCCTCAGACCTCATGCAGCAGATTCGTCAGGCCCTGAAAAAGCACCTGGGGGTAAGGTTACCAGCCATCCAGGATTGTTGTGCAGTGTCCAGGAAGTAAAGATTAATCTTTAATTAAAGATTGTCATGTTATGAAACATCCAGGAATATATCCTACCAAAATTGGGAACCCTACCTGGGGCGGAAGAGGTGGGAAAAGATCAGACTATGAGATATGCAGACCAGCATCAACAGCAAGGCCCCACCTACTCAGTGGGATATAAGGTATGGCTCTCCACACTGACATACCTACTCACAAGCTGGACTTAATGGTTTTGGCCCTTTTGAGATCCTGTAACAGGATGTGAACTTCCACTACCCAGCTCTCTGAAGAGTCACCTGGTATTTTACATATCACTTTTGAAACCTTACGCAGAAAACTCTCTCACAGAGCCCAGGCACCTCCACCACCAGTACAGAGACAGGGACACAAGGAATAAATGGCTCATGAGATTCTGGACTCTAAACAAATATTGCAGGCTCTGGTACCTTACTGAGAGGGAGGGTAATGTCCTGAGGACACTATACACTTGTGGAAACATTCAGTTGGAATCACCCTATGAAGCTTGGTCTGACATCACCCTAAGGGCACCCCTTTCTCTAAGGGGTGATGTCAGGAACTTTGGGTCTTGAACTCACATCCACAGGTTTCTTAGGAGCTAGGCAGTCCCAACCTGCCACCCAGTGTCCTGCTAACAGTTGCTGGAGGACTCCAGTCCTGGGATTGGATTGGTGAAACACAGAGGGTCCTGACTGGGTTAAATAGAAGCTGGGGACCAAGCACAGGAGCAGGAAGTTGTCCATACAACTGGGTTCTCCCTGTTCAGGACTGCTTTCCCTGCAACACCTGCTCCTACTGATCTGTGAATAACCTGACACTGCCTGATTCCTGGTTTGCCCTCTGGCCTGTCTCAGACTCTGACCTCCTGGCAGAGGACTCCTGCTCTGACCACTAGGTCAGACTGCTCACATCTCAGTCATGACACCTGGACACTTTAGAGGGATGTTTTATACTGGCCTGTGCAGAGCTCTGCAATGTGGGGAGAGTCAGAGGAAGGGCCTACAACAAGGGTAGCCAATTATTTTTTGTCAAGGTCCAAATTTATTGGTCAAGCGATAGTCAAGGTCCAGACTCCAGAGGAAAATACTACAAATAACAATAATAAGATTTTGGGATCCATTCAAAAGCATCTGGCAGTCCAGATTTGGCCCACGGTCTGCCTATTGACTACCCCTGGACAAAAATCTCTGTAAACATGCGGGACACACCCCTGTGGCACCTCCTGCTGGTCGTCTCAGGGAATTAGGTCTTTTCCAGCCTGGGCGCTCTCTGCAGGCTGGTGTTCCGCTTGTTTCCGGCCCCCCGTGTCCCTTCCGGACCCCGGTGCCCTTTTATCTGGGGTGCTGCCCCCTGGCAATACCCCCACACTCTGCCTCTTGGTCTCCCTTCTCTAATCCCCACCTTGCCTCAGTCTGGGCTACTGCCAGTCATCACTAAGCCCCCACTCCCTGGGGCAGACTGCAGTGTAAAAGCCACTCATCATAGGCAAGGGGGTTCGGACCTGCTGTCTTCCTCTGCCTCCCAGTACCTCTATGGGCCTTGGACCAGGCCCTGCAGCCCGGAGAGTTGCCAGTCTGGAGCTTCCCTACTTCACTCCCAGTACCCTTTCTGCAGGGAGCCAGGCCTTGCTCTCTCCCAGCCTAGAGAAAGACTCCTGGGCCTCTGGCTCACAGCCTTTTATACAGATCAGCTATGGCCTGATTGGGGCATGGCCCAGGTGTGGCTGCTTCCCCAAATCAGCCCAGTTTAGCAGCTCTCAGCCACAATCTTCTCCCATGGCTGATTAACCCCTTTTCTGCTGGAGTGGGGGAGCCACCCCACTACACACCCTCCCCCTTAAGATTCCCTGGAGGGGGGGGGTCTATCTCCCCACCATTCCTCTCAGCTGGCCCCACAGGGAGTCCCTCTCCCTGCGCATGCTCTCCAGTGCAAGGCACAGCTGACTCCCTTCCTCCATAGTTTGGGTTCCCACAGTAGCCCTTTCAGCTCCCTCATGGGATCCCAGGTTTGTCTGGGGCCTCCCTACCCCGACAAGCCCCTCTTTTGGGCCGTGATCACCACCACCCCCTCCTTCAGGGCAGTCTTGGACCCGGCCTGGTCCTCCAGCCTCCCCCTCCTTCTCTGGGGGCCAGGCCACTTTCCCCAGCTCTCCTTGTGGCGGCACAGCCAATGCTCACCCCTGACCACCTCAGGGCTAGCCTGGGCCCTGCAAGTCCTATAGGGGCACTCCCTCTTCCTGTGTCCAGGCTCCCCTCAGGCCCAACAAGTTCGGAGCCCCCTGTTGGCTTCACAGGGCGCACTCCAGTCTCTCCACTGTTTGTCCCTGGCATAGCCCTTTCTTCAGGGCTCACCTGGGCCCTGCGAGTCCAGTAGGGGCACTCCTTCATGTGCCCTGGTTCCCCACAGGCTGAACAGTTCCTCTGCCTTGGCACAGGCCTCCTGCCCCAGGTGCCTGGCTCCCGTTGAGGTCCATGTGCCCTCCCCCCCACTACAGCCACATAGCCAGTCACCAGCAGAATCAAGTCTGTAAGTCAGGTTTTTCTGTCCCCAGGCTCATGCTCGGTCCAGCAGTCAAAACTTCTGTTTAATCTTACCAAAAGAGGTAAGAGACGTTGCTCAATTTCATCCCATTATTCTTAGTAACAATAAATTCCCTCTTGAACTGCCTTAAGCAGTTCCTCTCCCCACTTGATATTATCACTTATAAGGTCCTTGTAGAATGTTATTTCCTGTCCTTTTAGTTCTCATATGGCAAGCTGCAGCTGTGTAGGACCCACGTTTCAGAGATGCTGAACATTTGCAGCTCCCCATTGGCTTCAGCTGAAGTTGTTAGTAGGGCTACTGAAACATTTTCAGTTGAAACTTTCTGCCAATAGAAAAATGGGTTTTCAGCTAAATAAAAATATTTGCAGAAAGCATCTGCCTTTCTTCTAAAAAAATATGACCACAATAAAAAGCAGAAAACCAAAAACTTTCTGCCAAAAGCTTTCAAATTTGGGGTATTTGGTTTCTCAAAATCTAATATTTCTGTGGGGTAAAAAAATATCCCCATTTTATCACCACTTGTAATTGTCAAGTGCTCAGGATTTCTGAAAATCAGACCCAAGTTTCCTCTAATCCTGCTGTCCCTTGATCATTTTTGTTGCTCTTTGTATTCTCTTCTGTTTGTCTTTTTATATAGAAGTTCCCAGAACGGAAGACAGTATTCTAGGTGTAGTCGGACCACGCTAAATGCTGTATTGAGGTACAACCGCAAAAGGAGCCTCTATTCTATGCAGCTCTAGGATGCACTGCCCTTTTCTCTATCATTTTGTATTGCTTGCCAGTGTGTAATTTGCTGTCCACTGTTACCCTGTGGTCTCTTCCAGCAGGACTCTCTTCCAAGTTGCCCCTTCCCACATTCTGCATTAATTCGCCTTCCATATATTAGTTTGTACTTCAGTTCAAATCACTCTTATTTCCTGCATATATTTCTGATATTAATATTTACTGAGCATCAACAGTTTTCAATGCTGTGTTCAGTGCTGTAAAAACAGATGAAGACTAATGAGCTCACAAGAGACAGCAAGACTTACACATGTAATTTTTTTTGCAATGAGTTTACATATTGAATTATATTGGGACTTCCCACATGTGTCAAGTTACTCACATGCAAAAGTGTGTGCAGGATTGGGGCCTAAAAAAAGAAATTATTATTCATATTACTTGTAGCAGAACCTCAAGGCAAGTACCTGTCTAATCTGACTGCCTGCCTACCACTGACCTTCCATGCTTCTTCTACTGTTTGTCATTCTAGGCAGGCATTAGGGTGACCAGACGTCCTGATAAAATCCCGATATTGAGCAGTTTGTCCTGCGTCCCGATCGAAGTACAGTCGGGACGCCATTTGTCCCGATATTTTGTTCCTTTTCCCCCCCCCTTGTTGCTTAGGCAGCGGCGATCGGCAGGGGGAGTGCCTTTTCAATTGTTACACTCACATCTGGGTCTTTGGCAGCACTTCGGCAGCAGGTACTCCCTTCTTTGCCAGCAAGGTTCATTACCCGCCGCTGAAATGCCGCTGAAGACCGTAAGCGACTGAAGGACCCTCCGCCAAAGTGCCGCTGAAGACTCGAACGGGTAAGTGTAACAATTGAAAAGGCGCTCCCCCTGCGGCAGTCCCGATATTTTGGAATTCTCATTTGGTCACCCTAGCAGCCATGGCTATCCCGTTTCTGCCTCTGAGGAGGCCACACCTCCTCACAGTCTGGGCTGCTAGAGTACTTCTCAAAAACAAAGGAAGGGGAATTCACCATACTCAGTGGGTCCCAACCTTCAAGCAGGGCAGGGCTCTGACTTGTGGTCACACAGAGCTGTAGCACCAAGCACTGTCAATGGAGCTCTGGCAGGTGTGAATACAAAGCACCGTCTATGGGGCTCCAGCAGGGGTGACTGAGGAACACAGTCCTCCTGGCCTAAGGAAGAGGAGTACTGCCACCCCTGATGGTGGGGTGGCAGGGTGTAGGGGAACACAGGCCCACCCAACTCCACCACACCCTAGCCTAGTACCTAACAGTGGCAGAGTAGTCTGCTACTGGGTCAGCAGGGAATCCCCCTGCAACATTCTAACCATGTTTCCAGCAACACCACAGCCAGACAGTAATCTGGTTCCCCTGGGCTGCTTCCTACTCTCCCCCTCAGGTGTACCTGCATCCAGGGATTGGCCTCAGTCTCCCCAGGATACACCACCAAGGGCAGCAGTAGCAGCTTCTCAGTATCAGGAGTGGCAGGGTTCTCTGGAAGCTTGTGCAGGTCCTTGGGGCAGTAGTGGTTCTCCTTGGCTTACCACTCCATCAGTGGGGAAGAAACATCTGTCTCCTGCATCAACTGCCTCTCAACTGAGTTGCTGGGCCAGCCTTTTATACTTCCTTTTCCTGTCCCGCCTCTCTGCTTCCAGTGTGTGGGGCATTCCCTCCACATCTGCCTCTGAGGGAGGCCATGTCTCCTCGCTACAGTCACCATCTCATTGTGTTGTGTCTAAAATTAGGACCCATCCCTGCAAACATGTACTCTGAGTTCTATGGAACTGCTCACAAGTTAGGTTATTCATGTGCATTCGCAGGACTGGATCTTAAATTGTCTAAACTCTTCTGGGCAGGAATCTTATATGTTCCTCTGATGTGAATAACACATTTCTAGGTATTGTAAAAAGATTAAGAAAATAATGAGTCCCTAGCAGTGCAGTCAGAGCATAATGTCCTACATATGTACAAGTCAAATAAACATATGTAGAACCTCAGCAGTATAAAAAGAGGAACAAAATATTCTATTGTGGATTTAAAAAAAATACATATAAGCAATACATTTCTAACCTTTCTAGGTCTCTGTGTTTTTCTTCTCTACAGGCTGCATAATAATGTACTCTTTTAAAATATTGTGCTATATTTAATCTCTCTTCCAAATTATTAATGGGGATACAAATAAATTCAGACCTAACACTGATCTGTGAGGTACTCTGCTGAATACTTTCTTCCAACTCAATGTGTAATTTGATCATCAGCACTAAACAATCTTGCTTAGCTTTTGGCTTGCTCAGTGAGCTTCTGTGAATCCGATAGCGTTAGAAAATGTTTTGCCTGGTTAGTAAAGATATAATTTGCATATAAGTTTAAATGACAGTAATTCTCTTTAAATGTTTTAACACAATGCTCAGCTGTGGGGCCTAAGGCAATGTATACTACCAACATCTTCCAAGAGATGACAAAGATATGCAGGCAAATGAGGGGAAAAAAGGAATGCTGTTTCTCCTGCTCTCCCCCACATCCCCAGCCCCACCACCATTATTGGTATTTCTGACAGAATATGTAATGGATTATTCTAAGTCTTAAGTAAAATATGACCCAGCAGGAAAGATACTTAAGAAAAATCCCTAAAATGCATCATGTTTTGGAAAACACAAAGAACAATTTAGACAAAGCTACACACTGCCCCTATTTAGAGTAGGGGAACCCTGAATATTGTCCCATATCTAAGGGGAGGAATATTCTACCAGTATATAAGAAAATGTGCTTTAAAGTATCCTCCAAACAGCAGTGCCTAGCCTCACTGTGTCTTTTATCCAGAACATCCCTGCATGCAAAGCAAAACATCTGGTTATGGGTCTTTCATCATTGATGACAACACATAACTACTGCTTATTCCTCTTTTTCCACCTCATAATTGCTGGCCATTTATTTTAAAGGTGACAACCTTAGAAAAGATAAAATGACTGATCTTTTGCACAGGCTCCAAATGTCAAGTTGTGAAAGATGTTTTATCATCAGCATATGGCATCTGTCTGGTCTTCTTAAGGAAGTCTCTAGTCGGATCAGAAATGTTCTCTAAGCTGGATTTCAATGTTTCTAGCTGTTAGGTTGCCTTGACTAAACATTATTCTCAACATTATTTACCTTTGACTTAATTTGACCCTCAGGCATTTATACATAGTTTAAAGTTTCAGAATAAATTCCTCAACTAACTCCTCGTTAAAATTACTGGAAGGATTCTTTTATGATAAAAGCATGCTGGCTCCCAGAAGACTGTATCTGCATAAATATACACATTAGTCTTTAAGACTTCCCACATCCTGGTACTGTGGTCGCCTGCTTTTTTAAATGAAGAGTGAACTCCGCGGCATATTTGCTGTGCTAGGAATCAAGATGTTTTCAGTACATTCCAGATAAGGAATTTATTTAAGTCCTTCTTAAATTATCCAGTTCTCTAGATTTCAACTGATACAAAACTGTGCTAGAAAATCCTATGTAGATTACTAATGGAATAGAGGCAGAATGGCAGGAGGATGGCAAAACAGAGAGTTAGTGAAAGCTATAGCAACTAGAGAAGGCCTATAAAATGTTTGCATACATCGTATTTAAGTTGGAAAGATGTTAATGTAAGCAGAGTCTGAATGAGCTCTCCCCTGACATCTAGTGGTGAGCTGTGGAAAAAGACTTCAGGAGCTGATCTCGTTTGCATGGACACTCTCACCCTGCCTAGATGCTCAGCATGATGGGATTGCTTGCTCAAAGATCACTTGTGGCTGGTGTTGGATCCCCAGTCTCCTTGTTATTGGGGCAGGAGTAATAAAGGATTGTTATCCTTGTTGTGTGAACCGAGGGCATCAGAAATGTATCTGGCATACCCTGATGGAAGGACTCACCCTCAATGGAATGGCACTCGCTAGGCAGGGGACATGGGTTCCAAAGCCCAATGGGTGGTGTTGGTGGTACCTGGTGGTTGGGGTCCTGCTCAAGAGTCATAGATACCATTTGACCCATCCTCTTCACAGTATAATAAAAGAGCTAATTTAGATTCAATTGAGAGTCTTGTTGCATACTGCAGAGCTGAAATCACTGATACTTAGGACTAAGTATTAGACCTACATTGGGACAGAGTCTCTATTATAAGAGACTACCCAGTGTGCACCAGCAGTGAGGTTCCCCCACTGAGAGCTGAAATCACTGAGAGCTGTGTTAAGTGGGGGGCCCTGAAGACATCTTGGTGAGTGGCCAGCCAGGTGTGGCAAGCGGCCAGCAGGGAGGCTGGTGGAGAGAGCCAGAGCAGAGCCCTGCAGAGAGGTGCAGCAATCGGCCATTGGGGTGATGAGCGAGTGCCTAAGCAGTGGAGCATGTAAGGTGCCATAGGGTTGGAGGTGAACTCTGCGGCTGAACCTCTGAACTCTGGGGCTGCACTGGCCAAGGACAGCAACTATGAGTAGGGTACAGAGAAGGATGGCACGTTAAAGGGACTTTTGGGTTGCTGGACTTAAGCACCTGAGGGGAAAAGGACACTGCCCAACTTACTTGGGGGTGGGTGTTTTGCTTGTGGTTTATGTTTATGAACCCTAGTTATGGTGTTTTCCCAAATTAATGCTGAGTTACTTCCCTCCTTTTATTAAAAGGTTTTGCTACACTCAGACTGTGCATGCGAGAGGGGAAGTATTGCCTCTTAGAGGCGCCCAGGGGGTGGTGTGTAATTGTCCCAGGTCACTGGCTGGGGGCTCGAGCCAGTTTTCTGTTGTATTGTTGAAAAGGAACCCCTAGATACTGAACCCGGCCCTTTGTTGCTGCTGGGTCCACTTGGCAGAAGGGTTACATTAACAATAAGAACTTATTCAGTAGTTCAAACAAACTATATTGTGATTTTGGGACACTTCTGTGAGTCTCGAAATGAAGTGCAGTAGATCATCTCCTTTTTATAGTATGTGACATTTAAAAGCATATTTTAAGGCATTTTAATTTATTGTACCTTTGGTTTTTTAAGGAATTCCAGCCTACATTCAGCCCAGATTTATGCCAGCTTCTTCCAAGGTTAATTCAAAGCTTCTGCAGCACAAAGTCTTGCTAGGAACAGATGTTATGGCAATGAAAAGCAATTACAACTAGCTATGGCCACAGAACATCCACATAGGCCAAGAAGTGGGCGGTGCTATCAGGGAAGCTGGGGGAATGCTGAGCCAGTGCATCCCTCTGCAACCTCAGGCAAAAGGTTTCTAAGCATAAAATGCCTCCCTCTAGCCTTGGAAAACCCAAGTTAGGGAAGCAACTTAAGATGGTATCAGGAGATGTCAATTGAAATTCCCTGGCCACTTGCTCTCCCTTGGGATAAGTCTCCCTAGAATGCAGTCAGGCTGACCCAGGGAAGTTTTAGGTCAACCAGGCCTGGTGATTGGATTGGTGGTTGAGAACAGATACCAAGAGTTTAAGCTACACATAGAGTCAGGACCAGGCTAAGGGCAGTGCTGAAACCAGGGTCTGAGGACAGGCTGTGGGTCAGAACCAGGGTCAAACTCTGTGGACAAGCCAAATCAGAATTGTAGTCTGGATGCAGGCTGAAAGTGGAAGCTGGGTTGAAGTCAGTCCTAGAGTTGCCAACTTTCTACTTGCACAAAAACGAACACCCTTGCCCCACCTCCACTCACTCCATCCCCCTTCCCTCTGTCATTTACTCTCCCCACCCTCATTCACTCACTCATTTTCACCAGGCTGGCTCAGGGGGTTGGGGTGCAGAAGGGGGTGAGGGCTCTGGGGCTGCAGACTCTGGGGTGGGGCCAGAAATTAGTTCAGGGTGCAGGAGGGGGCTCCAGACTGGGCTAGGGGGTTAGCATGCGGGGAGTGAGGGCTCCAGCTGGGGGTGTGGGCTCTGGTGTGTGGCCAGGGATGAGGGATTTGGGGTGCAGGAGGGAGCTTCGGGCTGGGGCTAAAGGGTTCAGAGTGTGGGAGGGGGCTCTGGGCTGGGGCATAAGCTTGGGGTAGGGGTGTGTGTGAAGATTCTGGCGGGAGTGCAGACTGTGGTGTGGAGCTGCAGATGAGAGGTTTGGGGTGCAGGAGGGTGCTCCAGGCAGGTACCAAGGGATTTGGAAGGCAGGAGGGGGATCAGGGCTGGAGCAGGAGGTTGGGGCATGGGTGGGGCTCAGTGGTACAGCTCCTCAAGCAGCTCCCAAAAGCAGCAGCATGTCCCCCTCCGGCTCCTATGCAGAGGCACAGCCAGGCAGCTCTGCGCGCTAGCCCATCCGCAGACATCACTCCCATTGGCCACAATTCCCAGTCAATGGGAGCTGCAGAGCCAGCACTTGGGGCAGGGGCAGCATGCGGAGCCCCCTGGCTGCTCCTATGCATAAGAGCTGGAGGAGGGACATGCCGCTGCTTCCGGGAGCCGCATGGAGCCACTTCAGGGAGGAAGCCTGCCTTAGCCCCGTTGTGTCACCAACTGGACTTTTAACGGCCCAGTCAGCGGTGCTGATCAGAGCTGCCAGGGTTCCTTTTCAACCGGGCATTCTGGACAGCTGGCAACCCTGGTCAGTCCAAGTGTCTGCAGATCAGGAGGCTGGTTCAGGGCTCAAGCAGGACAGGAGCAGGGCTGGAGCAAGGTCAGAATAGAGCACGGACGAAACTGAAGCAGGTTGGAACAAGGACAGGATTGAGGGCACGCTGGAAGTCTAGGGCGCGGTAATCAATTATTTTTTGTCAAGGTCCAAATTTATTGGTCAAAGTATAGTCGAGATCCAGATGCCAGAGAAAATAATACAAAAATAATAACAATAATGTTAATAAGTAAATAAAAGGATTTCACGGTCCGTTCAAAATCGTCTGGCAGTCCAGAGTTGGCCCACAGTCTGCCTATTGACTACCGCTGGCCTAGGGAGTCTGTAACACCTGAGGCAGCAGGAGGGACCCTAGCCAAGTGGTACTGTTGCACAGGCTACCTTGTGGCTCTGGCAGCGAGAGTGAAATATTTGTACATCATCATCTGACCCAGGCCCTGCCCAGAGATGGGTTGCCACAGCCAGAGGAATGAATTGGAACACAGATTGAAGCACTGGGGATGGGCGGGTGAAAGTCCTCCCACATTTAAAGCCATCCCCCTACCCCAAGCCTAAGGAAGTGGTCCACAAACTTTTTACCTAGTGCCCCCCCCCCCCTTACTCTTCAGCCATAGTGAGAGGCAGCTCCAGTCAGTCCCGGTCACCCATGCTGACCATAGGGAGCCCATCCCATGTCTGCATCAGTCGTATACGGGGAGAAGAGGCTGGCGTAGAAGGCCCTGGCTCTTCCACACATCTGTGAGAGGGATGCTGTCCTGCACCAGAAGGCAGGTGATATGCTTTTTGGGGAGGGGTGAGTCATGTAGCTAAGTGAGCAGCCCTGGTCTGGCTGTGGGTTTGCCTCACAGCTGTGAGGAGAACATCAGACCCCATCTCTCATGTGGATGCATGCATCATTATCTGTTCAAACACACCCATGACCTGATTTTCAAGAGGTGCTGAGCACCCCCCAATCCTCCTGGAGCTAATGAGAGCTGCAGGTACTCGGCCCCATTGCAGCTCTGAGTACTGTACTATTTTACTCTTCTAGATAAGTGGCTCTCAACCTTTCCCGACTACTGTACCCCTTTCAGGAGTCTGATTTGTCCTACATACCCCAACTTTCACCTCACTTAAAAACTACTTGCTTACAAAAACAGACAAAAATATAAAACAGTCTCACAGCACACTATTACTGAAAAATTGCTTACTTTCTCATTTTTACCATGTAATTAATAAATAAATTAATGGGAATATAAATATTGTACTTACATTTCAGTGTAATGTATATAGAGAAGTATAGATAAGTAATTGTATTAAATTTTAGTTTGTACTGACTTTGTTAGCGCTTTTTATGTAGCCTGTTGTAAAACTAGGCAAATATCTAGATGAGTTGATGTACCCCCTGAGAGACCTTTGCATACCACCGGGGATACACATACCCTTGGTTGAGAACCACTGTTTTAGAGAATAAAGAAGAGTATGTGATTTACCCTGAGGTGATGTTAAAATGAATTTTAATGTGAGCTAAAATAGGGGAGCCACTTGTAGCACTTTTAAGGTGAGAAGAGTCATATTTCCCATTGGTGCAGAGCAGGGAAATCCTAACCTGAAAGAAAAGGGATAATCTGAGGGAGATTTGAGAGATTGAATGAAGGCTGAATTCTATTTTAAGTAGTCAACATTTGTTGTGATGGATGGAACCTATTCCCCAAACCCTGAAGGCTAAGGATACAGTGTACCCTTGCTATAAAAACTTTAAGACTATTTCTGTTTATTGAGGATTATTGTGCTTTGTCTCTCAGTACATTAATCATACTCCATAACATGAAACAGTACAACCCAGCTCAGATCAGCCTTACACAGAGGGTTTTCTGTACTAGCTGAAATTTTCACTTGTTAAACATCCATCTTGCAATTAAGCATTCTTCATACAGTATCTCAACAAGAAGAACTCACAAGATTATTTCCATTAAGCCTGTGTAACTACATTCAACTTGGCAGAATATAAAAGATCTGGAAACACAGGCAGGTTTCTGTAGAGATCACAAGCTTCTGGAAATCAGATGTTGACCTTCCACTTCTGCAACTTCAGAGCCTGTTCTGCACACTATTTTGTTTAAGGTGGCTGCAGAGGCTGAGTCTAAAGAAAATAAATGCGGTGGTTAGTTCTGTTTCCAGTGGCTGCCACACTATGAAGTTTCTCTACATGTGGTAAGTTAGCTCAAGTGAAACTCAATGAAGATGAAAAATTAAAATGCACCTTTTTGAGGAGAAGACATGGCTGATAGATGAAAGCAGGCTTGTTGCTCAGTACTACATAGTAAACTTCAGAGGTGGGTAATCGAAATATGAATTGAATTTATAAAAAAAAAAAAAAGACTTACTTTTGGGGCGAACATTTGTAAAACAGCCCCTCGTTTTGTGCCTGCAATGAACTGCAGGGAACAATGTAGAGACCAGGGGGAGACCGCTGCTTTTCATCTACACCTCTGCTTTTCTTCACATTATTATTTTAACTGTTGCAGATCATGTTGTTGGTAGACAATGTTGCATATTGGTAGACATTGTCCCAAGTCCTCAGTCCTGCAAGATGCTGAGGACGTGATTACCGTTGCAGTCAAGGGGAGTTGAGTGCATTCACTGATTTTCGAGTTCAGACTCTTAGACCATTCATGAGGCTGAGAGATCAAATGAAAACTTGCAGGCTATTCAAACTGCTCATGGGCTGCTGGGGGATAGAAGGGCATGGTGGTGGTGAGTAGGAGATGTATTGGGTAAGCTAAATGACAGCAATAAGCACCTACGGTGCTAGTGATTTTAAAGGGTCCAGTTAACTGTCCCCACACCACCAGAAGGCCCCTACACATCTATAACCGAGGCCTGTAGAGCTATCAGGCAGCTGGCATCTCCAGGCTGCCACCCAGCAGCAGCTTGTGCTCCACTTCCCATGACCCACTGTGGACACAGGCCATGGGAGGCTATGCCTAAGGGGTTTGACAGATAGCAGCTTCATGGTTCCTGGTTGACTACCTGCCCTACC
The DNA here is from genome assembly GCF_013100865.1 of Trachemys scripta elegans. Classification (NCBI taxonomy): domain Eukaryota; kingdom Metazoa; phylum Chordata; order Testudines; family Emydidae; genus Trachemys; species Trachemys scripta. The sequence goes on from NC_048299.1 coordinate 243,161,961, forward strand.
TAAACCCAACGGGCATTCCAGGAACCATCTAGACAACAGTGTGGATCTTCTCTAGTTGCCATGACTGTTCTTGCCCCTGTGTTCCTGGCTTTGACCTTGGCTTGGTCTGGACTTTGCCTCCTGACTTGGACCCTGACCCTTGGTGTCGACCCTGGCCTGGAATCTATGAACTCCTCTACTACTCCCAGCCTCAGGTTTGCCCCTGCTCTGACCTTGGCCCTGACTGCCCTTGTTGGGATTCTGACAACCAGCAGGGAGCTGCACCAGCCCCTTTAAGGGTTTCCTCCCACTTCTACCCTCTTCCTGCCTCCATATCACATGATCAACCGTAGCCAGGAGCTGCCACCGCAGATTAGGTGTGGCCTGGATGCTCAGTCCCAGCACAGCTTTAATGGGGATGTGGGGGTCAGACTCTTTACCGGCATTGCTTCCCCATCCCCAGCAGCAGACAAGGCAAGGAGCCACTGCAGCAAGTGGTTTTGGCCTGGCCAACACCCTCCTCCCCAATGAAAGCAGGTGGTGGTGATGCCTAGGGCCATGCCTCAGCCATGGGGTTAGTTAATCCTCCACTACCCTGAGGACCATGCCTCTTGATTAATAGTCACTGTTACTAAATCCATCCATGACACCATAATTTTACATTGTGAGCATGGCAAACATCCACAGAGCTTTTACAGAGCTGTAAAGCAGCACATTTGCTGTATTCCAATAAGAACATCCTACTCTAACTACCTTATAAAGCCAAACAAAATAATACAATCTGAAACACTAAGTAAAATGAATGTCTGATGCTGCAAGTTGGTTAATTTAAACCAATACCCTACATAGATATACTTCATCACTCTTAAGTATTCACATGGAGAGGCAAAAGTTGCACAATACAGCCTTGTGCCTGAGGCCCTGGTGCCTATTGAAGCAAGGCAAAATATTTGCATCAAACCTCAAAACCCACTTGAACAGAGCCTGGGGTTTGCTGTGTGTTGCTTTTGTGCACCTCAGCCCATGGTCATGAAAATCTGGCAAATAGGCTGATGTTGTTCCCCCCACCCGGGAGGCCAGTGGTGACCTTTCTGCCATGCTGGCCCCTCTTCCTTTCCTCCAACAGCCATTCCTGCCCTATTTCAATTTCAAGCACCCTCCTGAAAACATCTGAGCTAAGAGAGGGAATTCAGGGACCTGTTGGGGAGACAGAAAACACCTTTCTATCTTCCAGAGTTTTCTACTGGTGTCCAGCACCATAGCATTCAAGGAGGTCCCAGGTTGATTAGATTGGCAGTGAACCTTGTGGAGTCTCTAGTGCTCCTGCTTATAGGAAACTTGGCTTACTGTGATCTATTTGCTGTTGGGTTTTATATATTCTTGGTGGAGAGGGTTTTGTAGGGAGGGGATTTAGTGGTAAAATTTAATGCAGTTCGGAGCAGAATCATTTCTGTACATGCACAGTGCTGCACTCATTCAAGCCAACCTTCTAGGAACTGCAACTGTGGAAGGATTGCAGAATTGAAACCCTTACTCTTGCTGTAAAAAGTGGATTTTATCCTGATTTTGGGTGTTTGTTAGTTAACTGGCTGCTACCTGCTGCTCCACAATCAGCATAGGAATCAGAAAACTCTGGGCCAACTTAATTCCTGGGATAACCTCCAGGAATTATACCAGGATGAGATGGTGGATTGTAAAATCCACAAAATGCAGGGGTATTGCTTTCTTTCAAACTCTCTGTGATCTGTATAGAGTTTGTTAGTTAACCTTTGCTACAGAGCCTCTGAAGAAGTATGAATATTGCAATATTTTTAGGGTCTGCAGTACTGGAGGCTATTGCTTTTTTGTTTGTTTTGTTTTAATAAATGACTACCATCTGTGTAATGCACATTGAAGCAATAGGACTAAATTTGGGCTCAAACTTGACAATTTTCCTTCAGATGACCTGAGTTATTTGATGAGATTAAATTACTTGCTTTTAGGACAGGCCAGTAACTTTGTTCCAGCAAAAAAAAGGTTTGACTTTTAATTTCCAGGGATTTTGGGTCCAAATCTAATTGTGCAGTCATTCCACTGCGATGTCAGCCCCAGTTCTTGTACCTCAGTATCTACCTCTGCAGTCATCCTGTTGTAAATCTGTCAAATGTCTTTATAGATCTATTCTAGAGAAAGCTGCTTCAAGAAAAGAATTTTTTTCACAGGAGTATTTAGCTTGAGCTCGAGTCAGAAACCCATGCTTTTCTTCTGGATTTCTGCAAAGACAAATTACCACATGCAACATAATATAGTAACTTGTAAGGGCCCAATAATTTTGTTTAGAGTTCTCTAACACTTCATCACTGTATGTGATGACACCAAGGAGCACTATTAATTCAAATTGTGGCTCTTTGTACCACTTGAAATGTGTCCTACAATACATTCTCATCTGTCTTGCATCTGAAGAAGTGAGGTTCTTACCCACGAAAGCTTATGCTCCCAATACTTCTGTTAGTCTTAAAGGTGCCACAGGACCCTCTGTTGCTATTCTCATCTATCAGGTTTGGGATATGGTCTCTTTGTAACACTAGAATACTGTACAAAATAACACAATTGCAATACAAAGGCAACATGAAGCACAATACCAGTTAAGTTCCAGATAAGTACTACATCGTATCACTTGAGGTATATATGCCCTTCTTTCATTTTATCAGTCAATATATTACAACAGGGTATTAACACAGAGGTATCATTTCAATTATCAATCAGTATTCCTACCTGTTTTACTTAATAAAAAAAGAAACGCTACTCCTGAGAATGAAGATCAGGGCTGTCTCTCTCTCGCACACAACCACCCACCACACTTATTAACTAAATGAAGTGAAATGGTCTCTACAAAGAAGGCAGCATGTGCTTTCTCCGCGTGATGTTTGCCCCTCTGTAGAGAGCTGGCATAAGGTCGTGCACCTTAAGGCTGAAGTGGTGCATAGGTCTAGTGTTGACCTTCTGCACAGGGGTGGAATTTCCCAGGTATGCATTAGACAATCATTGGCAGGTTTTAGTTTTTTTAGTACTGGGCACTGGGCAGGAGACTCCAACTTACTCTTATTGGTGATCAGAGGCCCTCCACGTCTTACCACTTTCTATTTCTGTGTATGATTCTTTCCATGTCACCTTAAATACTGCTATTGTTATTTTCTGTTTGTGGGGTTAACATATGGACTTTTTAAAAACAGAAAAAATGGTTACTCACCTTTTTGTAACTGTTGTTCTTCGAGGTGTGTTGTTCATGTCCATTCTAATCAGGTGTGTGTGTGGAATTTTTTTCCCATAGCAGCATCCATCAGGTCAACCTGGGCACCCCTTGGAGTGGCGCCTTCATCGAGCTCAATATAGAGCCCTGTCAACCCACCACCCCCTCAGCTCCTCTTGCCGGCTACTCCGACAGAGGGGTAAGTGGATGGGTATTGGAATGGACGTGAACAACACATCTCAAAAACAACAGTTACAAGAAGGTGAGTAACCGTTTTTCCTTCTTCGAGTGTCTGTTCATGTCAATTCAGGTGACTCCCCAGCCTAAGTTCTGGAGGCAGGGTCGGAGTTGACTACTGATTGGAGTACTGCTCTACCGAAGGCTGCATCGTCTTTGACCTGCTGGATGATCGCATAGTGTGCAGTGAATGTGTGTATGGAGGACCACGTCGCTGCTCTGCATATTTCCTGGGTGAGAATCTGCATTAGGAATGCTGCCAAAGAAGCCTGTGCTCTGGTGAAGTGCGCCGTGAGCGGAGGAGCAGGCATCCCTGCCAAGTTGTAGCACTCCCAGATGCAGGACGTGATCCACGATGAAATTCATTGGGAGAAGACTGGGAAACCTTTTATCCTGTCTGCCATAGCTACAAAGAGTTGAATAGACTTCCAGAACGGCTTTGTTCTCTCAACATAGATGGCTAGTGCTCTGCGAACATCCAATGAGTGCAGCCTCTGCTCCCTGCCGCTTGAATGTGGTTTAGGATAGAGCACTGGGGGGAAAGTGTCCTGGTTGATGTGGAATTGGGAAACCACCTTCGGGAGGAAAGCTGGATGTGGTCTAAGTTGAACCTTGTCCTCATAGAACACAGTGTAGGGAGGCTCTGATGTTAGGGCCTTGAGCTCAGACACCTCCTAGCTGAGGTTATCGCTACCAGAAATGCCACTTTGTACGAGAGATAGAGGAGGGAGCTGCAGCTGCTGACTCGTGAGGGCTGGCGAGCGGGGTGGGGCTGGACTCAACTGCACTTCCAGGGCAGGAGTTGACATGTCCCTCACAGGCGACATGGCACTGTGACCCAACTGGGGTCTCACAGTTGCCGGCTACTTAGATGTAGCCAGGGGAGAACGATTCCTCTCTGGCTTCTTTTTCTTCTGAGGTACCAGTGATTGAGAGCAGTGCCTAGCTGCCGACTGGCTGCGGGAGGAGCCATGACAGTGCCAAGAGTCTCGGGAAGAGTCCTTTCTCGGCACCGGTTCCTTGGATGATGGCACCAGGGCGCTCCGCACCGAGGAGGAGGTGCTGTGCGTGGGGTCCTGGGTCTGAATGGGGCAAATAGCTGCATCCATGAGCAGAACTTTGAGCTGCTGTTCCCTCGCTTTCAAAGTTCTTGGGCAGAACTCGCAGCAAATTCTGCAACGGTCTTTTTGGTGACCCTCACCTAGACACCCTAAACATGCAGTTTGTGGGTCACTTTTTGGCATGCGCTTAGCGCAGACCTCACACCGTGGCATACCACAGTTCCATGGATTGGAAAGGTGGGGGGGGGAACTCCCAACAAACGTTAACTATCTATAACAACTACTAACTATAACAACTATTACCTACAGATAGCAAGAGAAAGGCGCTTGCTAAAGCAAGGGCTATGGGATGTTCCAGCTAACCATCACTGGTGGCAAGAAGGAACTGAGGGGGTGGCAGGTCGACAGGGCTCTATATTGAGAGCCATGAAGACACAACTCCAGGGGGCACCTGGGTCGACCCGACAGATGCTGTTATGGGAAAAAATTTCCATCCACCGTACACACACACACACACACCCTAATTGGAATGGACATGAACAAGCACTCAAAGAAGAACTGTTGATTTTAAATTTAGAATTTATGTACTGAGTGTTAACTGGAAAACTGGAACTGTCAGAGAACCACCTGCCTTATGTACAGAATAAATAAATGCATACCGTGTATGGAAAACAGGAAACAAATCAACGTTGCAACAGATATTTGAGAAGATCCATCATGAGCACTGTGACCAACCTCTCATCCCTTTGTTAAACCCAGCCTCATACCAGTATATTTTTCTTTTAGAATCAAGAGAGCCTGATCCCATGCCCAGAGACAGTCAAAAAGCTGCAGAAGTACCACTGCTCCATCTCACTGAGGAGGCAGCTAGGAAGCAGTAAGGTTGCAGAGAGGGAATCCACAGTTCCTTGAGTACCATAAAGCCCTGCAGTATGATGGCATTCTCCATAGGAATGAGCAGCCCATGTGCTATAGCAGTGGTCTTAGCTCAGCTGCCCAGGTGCGCTGGTGCTTGCTTTCAGGATGGAAGGAGAGAGAATTCTTCCATATTGCCTCTCCCACAAAAGCTGTTGATTCTTACTTTGTTGTGGGGGAGGGGAAAGAGATGAATTTCATCTTTAGCTGGTGAGGAGCATGTTATTTAATCACTCTGCCACCTGGAAATATAAATCCTTTAGCATTGGCAGCTGAGTAGACTTTTCACTGTTTTACATCTAGGCCCCTAATCCTATCTTCACTGCGCCAGACAATCTGTAGAGAAGAGAGTGGAAGGAATTCTTTCCTAACAGGCTGCAGTTTCAAGGCTAGAAGACCCTCCATGGTCAGCATACATTCCCTGATGGGAAAAATGGGCAGAGGATTCACATTGCTTTGGTCCACTGATTTCTCTCTTACTCCTAAACTCCTGCATTGCCACACTGAGTCCCCATGGAGCTGGGTTCTGTGGTATGCAAGGTTTATGGACAACCCCAGATCCTACTCTGGTTCCACTGTGCATAGGGGATCCTCTGTGCCAGTAGAGAGGAGTATGCAGAGTTGATCCTTTATGCACGAAAGTGATGTCATTAGCCATTTCTCGCTGGGATAAGAAAACAGTTCCCTCTCTCCAAAGCCAGGTAGAATTCCCATGTGGCATCAACTTTGTTCTGGCACAGAATGTCATTAGCTGACAAGCATTTGCAAGTCTTATCAAGAAACTTAAAGAGTAAGGGTAAAGGGGCACATGCCTCTTGAACATCTCCAAGCAGTGGGAAGAAATACCACAGTCCTTTTCTCAGACTGGTGCCCCCTGCAAGCTGCCAGCTATCCTTGGCAGGTCTTCAGTGGCTTGGCCCTCCAGCCAAGTCACAGAATGCAAACGAAGCCCTTCTGGGGTATTAAAGAATCCAGTAGTCTATTCACTCTCACTAGGGTCTTCAGCCCCAGCTCTAGGTCCTTTAAATTCAGCCCTTTGCTTGGGCTCCCAGATAAGCTCTATCCCCTACTTGGAGTTGACATAGGGTTGCCAACTTCCTAATTGCACAAAACTCCACCCCTTCCCTGAGGCCCCACCCCTTTCCGCAGCCCTTCCCCGAGGCCTCGCCTCCCCACTCACTACATTCCCCCTCCCTCGGTGGCTTGCTCTCCCCCATCCTCACTCATTTTCACTGGGCTGGGGCAGGGGGTTGGGGTGCGGATGAGGGATTTGGGGTGCAGGAGGGGGCTCTGGGTTTAAGGGGGCACTCAGGACTGGGGCAGGGGCTTGGGATTGGGGTGAGAGCTTACCTCGGGTGGCTCCCGGTCAGTGGTGCAGTGGGACTAAGGCAGGCTCCCTGCCTCCCCTGACTCCATGCTGTGCCCCGGAAGCAGCCAGCAAGTCCAGCCCCTAGGAGGGGGGGCCAGGAGGCTCCGTGCACTACTCTCGCCCACAAACACCGCCCCCCCAACGCCCATTGGCCGTGATTCCCAGCCAATAGGAGTGTGGAGCCAGTGCTCGGGGCAGCGGCAGTGCGCGGAGCCCCGTGGCCCCCCATCCTAGGAGCCGGACCTGCTGGCCGCTTCCAGGGCACAGTGCGGTGCCAGGAGAGGTAGGGACTAGTATGCCTTATCCCTGCAGCACTGCCAACCTGACTTTTAATGGCCTGGTCGGCGGTGGTGACTGGAGCCGCCAGGGTCCCTTTTTGACCAGGCGTTCCAGTCGAAAACCAGACGCCAGGTAACCTTAGGTTGACACTTTACTTGTGGGGGAACCCAGGCCAACCCACTACTCCAGGGTCCAACCTAGGGCCCCTGTACACAGCAGTCACATACTGCTCACCTCAATCCTTTACTGCTGCTACTTCTCTGGGCCTGTTTTATTTCCAGCCCCATCTCAGGGCCACCAGGGTCTTCTTTCTCTGCAGGCCCAGTGTAAATGCAACCAGCCATAAATGCTCCTGTCAGGCTTCTGTGGCTGGAGAGCAGCACTCCTTCACTTCTCTGGGCCCAGCCAGGAACTGACTTGCTAAGACCAGGCTGCTCCTTTTATCTGGACCAGCACAGCCATGATTGGCCCCTCTAGCCCTTGGAGGACCAGGTGTCTGTGGTTTCCCAAATGTCTGTTTCAGAGAGTCCTTTCTAAGCAAGCTTGGAGGACTCACCTTCACTGATATGTTCCTGCCCACTTGCTGCTTCCTGGGACAAGGTGTAGTAGGACCATGTCCCCCACTCCAGGGAGCCACAAAAGCAAATATACTCCATCACAAGACCAGATATTTAAAGGTAAACATTCAAGTAAGTGCCTGGTAAGTTTTTTCAAAAAAGCCTAGGGCCTAACTCAGATAGGAGCTTTGGTGCTTTCGAAAATTCCACTACATGCCTATCTGCATCTTTAGGTGCCTACCTAGCTTTAAAAATCTAGCCCTAAGTCCCTCTACTTTGGTTCATTTGTGAAATCCTGGCCACATAAATCAACGAAACAACTCCCATAGACTTCAGTGGACCCAGGATTTCACCTACGTCTTCAAAAATTTGTCATAGGGCAACTGCCTTTTGTTGAAAAGCTTTGATGGAGTCTAAGAAATGTATGCAAAATTATTTAAAATTACAAGAATTACCAGATCTTTAGACCTCACTAAGTGCCCGTTGCATGAAGCCAGTGGTGCAAAGGGCTCTTCAAACTGCCTCCAGCAGGCAGCTGAGGAGTCTCCCAGGACAGGGGAATCCTTGGATAGCAATAGCACAAAGACAGCTATGCCTTTCTTCCCCTCTCTTGACATGGGAGGTGGGGAGCTGCATGCTAGGGTGGGAGCAGCCAGGCTGGCCTGTTAACTATAAGTTATTCTGGGAACTATTTCTGCCTCAGGTTCAGGAAACAGAAACATGGCTTAGAGCCACCTCCACTCTCCCTCCCCCCGGCTTTGTTGAACATGAGCTCAGCACAGCTGAGGATCTAGCCCTTAATCTTATTTCTCTAGTCGATTGATGAGGGCTATACATCATTCTTTTCCCCAGTCGCCTTTTACTTCTTCCTGCCGTATTTGTTTCCATTTCAATTTAAGTTCAGTATGTATTGTCTTGGGCAGAAATGACTTAATAATTCCAAAGAAATGAAAGAGAGATAATGTGATGCTGCAAATATGTCTTGGCAACCTGCTAGCTAGGGATGACTTTGGATCAAATTATTATACAATTGTTATGCTATTGTATGTACTTCTCAGGCATTCGTCATCTTAGAGGCTCAATGCCACATACTGTAAGTAAATGTTAAGGTACCACAGATTCTAAACCATCCCTTTTATGCTGAAGAAACATATTTTTCAAGATACTCAGTGCATTTTGTTGTACAAAATCCTCCAAAAAATGGAAAGGTTGTGATATAACTGATTCCTTTCATCCCATCCTCTAACCAAACATTCCAAAGGACAATATACTCTGATGTTTAATCTGAGTATATTTATTTTTATTACAGGAGCACCTAGAGGCCAGCACCAAGATTGGTGCCCCCTTGTGCTAGGCACTCTATAAACACATAGTCCCTGCCCCTGAGAGTTTACATTTCAAGTAGACAAGACTGACAAAGGGTGATATGAAATAATTACGCAAAGTGATTTACTCTCTCAAGGTCAGTGGCTGATCTAGGGACAGAACGCTGGTCTCCTGCCTCCCAAGCAACTGCTTTACCAGTGAGACCATACGGTTTCCTTTTATGGGACTCAGTAGACTGGCTTGGGTATTAAGTCCTTGTGAGTAAGTCTACACAGTCAGTGAAAGTGAGCCTCTCTGCCCAGGCTGACAAACTTGGCTTAGTGGGGTTCACGTTAGCACTGTAAAAATAGCTGTGTAAACAGCATTTTGAAGTTATGGCTCAGGCTGGAGCCCAGGCTCTGAAGCCTAGGGAGGGGGATGAGCTTCCAAACCCAAGCTCTAGCCTGAGCCATAGCTTCAAAGTGCTGGCTATGCAGCTATTTATAGAGCACTAGCATGAGCCTGCTACCACAAGACTGTTGAGCAGGGCTGGGAGGCTGACTGCCGCAGGCTGTGTAGACTTACCCTCTGTGTCTGTTCTCAGGCTGTCCCACTTCCATGAATTATTTTTGTTCAATTTTTTTGAACTATACCAATAACAAGGATTAAAATCATTAGAAATACATTCAATTAATATTATGGGATCACCGTTCAGCGTCAAACAACACCTTTAACTTATACTTCTGATCCAACTAAAAAGATATTTATCTATATGGATAACCAGGAAGAAGAAGTGGATGACGCCTTTTTTTTTTAAACATCTAACAAAATCATCCAAAGCACAGGACTTGGTGGTGATGGGGGACTTCAACTACCCAGACCATCTGTTGGGAAAATAATACAGCAGGGCACAGATTATCCGTCAAGTTCTTGGAATTCATTGGAGACATTTTTTTATTTCAGAAGGTAGAGAAAGCAGCTAGGGGAGAGGCTCTTCTATTTGATTTTGACACACAGGGAGGAACTCGTTGAGGATTTGACAGTGGAAGGCAGTTGAGGTGAAAGTGATCATGAAATGATAAATTCATGATTCTAAGGAATGGAAGGAGGGAAAACAGCAGAATAAAGATAATGGATTTCAAGAAGGCAGACATTAGCAAACTCAGGGAGCTGGTAGGTAAGATTCCCCGGGAAGCAAGTCAAAGGGGAAAAACAGTTTGAGAGAGTTGGCAGTTTTTCAAAGAGATATTATTAAGGGCACAAGCAAATTATCCCATTGTGTAAGAAAGATAGGAAGTATGGCTTAACCAGGAGATCTTCAATGATATGAAACTCAAAAAAGAGTCCTACAAAAAGTGGAAATTAAGTCAAATTACAAAAGATGAATATAAACAAACAACACAATCATGTAAGGACAAAATTAGAAATGCCAAGGCACAAAATGAGATTAAACTAGCTAGAGACATAAAGGCTAACAAGAAAACATTCTACAAATACATTAGAAGCAAGAGGAAGACCAAAGAAAGGGTAAGCCTGTCACTCAATGTGGGGGAAAAGACAATAACAGAAAATGTGTAAATGACAGAAATGTGAAATGACTTTTTTGTTTCAGTTTTCATCAAAAAGTTTAGTAGCGATTGGACATCTAACACAGTGAACACCAGTGAAAATGATATAGGATCTAAGGCTAAAATATGGAAAGAACAAGTTAAGTTCTGTTTGCCAGAAGCTGGGAATGAGTGACAGGGGATGGATCACTTGATGATTACCTGTTCTGTTCATTCCCTCTGGGGCACCTGGCATTGGTCACTGTTGGAAGACAGGATACTGGGCTAGATGGACCTTTGGTCTGACCCAGTATGGCCGTTCTTATGTTCTTATGTAAAAATTACTTAGACAAGTTAGATGTCTGTGAGTTGGCAGGACCTGATGAAATATATCCTAGAATACTCAAGGAGCTAACTAAGGAGATATCTGAGCCATTACAGATTATCTTTGAAAACTCATGGAAGATGGGAGAGATTCCAGAGGACTGGAACAGAGCAAATATAGTGCCAAACTATGAAAAGGGGAATAAGAACAAGCTGGAGATTTACAGACCAGTCAGCTTAACTTCAGTACCCGGAAAGATAATGGAGCAAATAATCAAGTAATCAATGTGTAAACACCTAGAAGATAAAAAGGTGATAGGTAACAGTCAACATGGATTTGTCAAGAACAAATCATGTCAAACTAACCTAATACCTTTCTTTGACAGGGTAAAAAGCCTTGTGGATGGGGGTGAAGCAGCAGATGTCATATATCTTGACTTTAGTAAGGCTTTTGATTCTATCTCACATGACCTTCTCATAAACAAACTAGGGAAATAGAACCTAGATGGAGCTACTATAAGGGGGGTGCATACCTAGTTGGAAAACTATTCCCTGAGAGTAGTTATCAGTGGTTCACAGTCAAGCTGGAAGGGCATATCAAGTGGGATCCTCCAGGGATTGGTTCTGGGTCCAGTTCCGTTCAATAGCTTCATCAATGATTAGATAGATAGTGGCATAGAGACTACACTTGTAAAGTTTGCAGACAATACCAAGCTGGGAGGGGTTGCAAGTGCTTTGTAGGGTAGGATTAAAATTCAAAATGATCTGGACAAACTAGAGAAATGGTCTGAGATAAACAAGAGGAAATTCTATAAGGACAAATGCAAAGTATCCCCTTAGGAAGAGACAATCAATTGCACACATACAAAATGGGAAATGACTGCCTAGGAAGGAGTATGGCAGAAAGGGAACTGGGGGTTATAGTGGATCACAAACTAAATATGAGTCCACAGTGTAACACTTGCAAACAAACAAACAAAAAAAAAGCAAATATAATTCTGGGATGCAAAATTAGCAGGAGTGTTGTAAGCAAGACACAATAAGTAATTCTTCCGCTGTACTCCGCACTGATTAGGCCTCAACTGAAGTATTGTGTCCAGTTCTGGATGCCATATTTCAGGAAAGATGTGGACAAATTGGAAAAAGTCCAGAGGAGAGCAACCAAAATGATTAAAGGTCTAGAAAACATGACCTATGAGGAAAGATTTAAAAAATTGGGTTTGTTTAGTCTGGAGAAGAGAAGACTGAGGCGGGACACGATAATAATTTTCCAGTACATAAAAGGTTGTTACAAGGAGGAGGGTGAAAAATTGTTCTCTAACTTCTGAGGATAGGACAAGAAAGCAATGGTCTTAAATTGCAGCAAGAGAGGTTTAGGTAGGACATTAGGAAAAATTTCCTAACTGTCAGGGTAGTTAAGCACTGGAACAAATTGCCTTCGGGAGTTGTGGAGGTTTTTAAGAACAGATTAGACAAAACCTGTCAGGAATGGTCTAGTTATTACATATTGCTGCCTTGAGTGCAGGGAACTGGACTAGATGACCTCTCAAGGTCCCTTCCAGTCCTACACTTCTATGATGTGGCTGTCCAGACTGTTTCTTTAAAACTACAGAAAGAAGCTGGGCAGGAGTGGGTTAGGGAAGGGTCAGATCAGGAGCTCTACAGTGAAGACAAGACAGAGCAACTAAAGGGATAATACTGTCTTCTATATTCAAATAAAGCCACAAGGAAGTGACTTTCTGTGATTTTTTTTACCACTACCACATGATGATGTGTCAGACACTGACTCATTTTGAGCGAGCATATATAAGAAGAACAGAAACCCCAACTTGCAGTCCTTGAGGGGACTTTCAGTTTGATAGGTTCATAGGATGGCCTGAGAGGAAGGCCTGCTGCACTGGATTCTAAACTGCAGCGAAGCTTGACACACAGAGTGTTAAAGCACAGCCCAGCCGACTCATTTATTCAATGGAGAATGAAGATGAAAATATTTATAAACCATTTGCCTTCGCTGAGGAAGGAGAGAAGAATAACAAATACGTCATTCTGCGAAGTGTGGTGTATATCATTCCCAAACATAAACACAAATGGACGAAGGATGCAGAGTGAGGGCCAGAGAAAGCATGGAAGACTTTCAAAGGGCCCTTTATGAACAAGCAGACCATTGTGCTGCTGGTGTCAGTAAGGATGAACGCATAACGGTTCATCTAGAAGTTGAGATTTAAAACAAGGAATTTTGAGAAAAATTACCGTTAATATCTCTGTAACTCTGGAACAGGCAGTGCACCTGCCACAGCAGCTGGAGAAAGTGAACACGCAAGTCACCCTACAAGAAAGTAGGGGAGGCATGATGCAAGAAGTAGAAAAGAAAAACTATCCATGGGAAAGAGAAAAGAGCCATGAAAAGGCCTCCTTAAGAGCATGGAGTTCTCTGGGCAGAAATGTGGTAAGTGCAGCATGGGTGATCTCAGGCCAGATGAGGTCTGGCCACCTGGCAGAAACACACGCGGCAAATGTAAGCAAAAAGGCATTGGGAATGTGTCTTTTGAAGCAAAAGAACTAGGGAGAGAGCCCATTTGTGTGTAAGTAATGCCTATGCCACCCACCTGCCTCCACAGATGGGAAACTTGATGGGACCAGCAGTGACTGGAGCATCTCCAGTAGAAAGGGGAGAGGAGGAGAGCACACACAGGGGCATGCAGGGGTTGCTCTTTTCCTCTGGAATCTCTACTCATCCACTGGCCAGCCAGAGGAGGTGGGGAGGTGACTGGGCCCTCACTCTCCTGTTTCATTAATTTAAACACCCATCTTGATCCTGATGAGCCTCTTCTTGCTCCATTTCAGCTTTCCAACCCTGTCTCTAAAACTATATGTCCAGAGTTATGTTTTGCAGATGCTGTGGATCTAACCAATCGTCTATTTGGGGGTTCAGAAAGGAATGTTTTCTTCCCATTGAGACCAAATTGGCAGTGGGTTTTTGCCGTCCATTCAGCATCCCGAAGGCACAGGTAGGTTAAATAGGAAGAGGATTTAGTAATTAGTGTTAGTACTTGGTAGGGATGTTAGCTCTTGCAATTTGAGGCCAGTTTCCAGTGCAGTTAAAAGGCTAAAAGCGACAGTTCCCAGAGATAAAAACACTTAGGATTTTGCTGATAGACCTTTTGCCCATGGATAGGGGGAAACCTTGTGGCCTTCAGAGGCCAAGGTCCCTCTTTCAGTACCCTCTGTCCCCCTTGCAGGGGAGGGAGGGAGCAAAACAATTCAGAAGAGTGAGCTGAGTCCTAAGGATAGTCTGAGGAAAGTCTACCCCAAATTATGGGTTATATGGTCGGATCCCTATAACCCCTGCACTGGAACCACTTAAAATGCCTGGTATGTGAAAGTCTGCGTATAGCCCCCCTCCCCTGTGTAAAGTATAATAAAAATAGGGCCTGTCTCTTAAAATCCATTGCTGTCTGTCCTCATTCACTGCCGTGTCCAGATCAATTTCCTGGCATCTGTGTCCAGACACAGCATTCATGAATCACCACTGCCTTTCGTCTTGAGTAATCATTGAACTTGTGCAAAGTGAGTGCAAAATGCTACCTCTTTGCACAGACAAAAATGACTATCCAAGATACAGGAAAATGAAGAATCAGGTCCTTAGTGTCAAGATTTGCAATAGTGTTGATAAATTTAAAATTGATTCAGAAGCAAAAGAGAGACAGTGTAGCTTCAGTGATAATATTGTCTTCCTTATTCTAATAAAGTTCCTTGTTCTGTTACAAGAAAACCTTCAGTTCTTTACCATTGGCATTTGACAGTATTCACAACCTCCTATTCTATAGTAAAAGGATAGACTCCTCTTTAATTGTCGTCAACTTCTACCCTTCTCATAATAATCCAACTGAAGTCTGATATAACTAAGCGTAGTCCAAAACAAACAAAGAATATGGTAGGGAGCTAATTTTGTTTTGTTGTTGTTTACAGATATAGGAGTAGCATTTAGCTGCAAAAAGAATCTGTCCCTCTATCTGATCCATCAGCTCAGCTGGTGGAACACCTGAATACTAGCCAAAGGAACTTGGATGTATTCCTGCTCCTGTTTTTTTCTCTCTTTTTTCATCTAAACATCTGTTTTCCCATGTTGAGACATGAGCTCAAGCTCCTGGAACAAAGAGAAACCAGTCCTTACAGCAAGTATGTGGAGGTAGCATTAGGTCCTCCCACATATTTCTTAAAAACACCAACTCTCCTCTTCTCCATTTAGCACAAACCCCTCCATGCAGCTGCCATTCTGTAAAGAATTAGCAATGGACTTCAGTGTGGGCAGAGGCCACTCAAGATGATCTGCTGCTATAGGCAAAACTTCAGTGTGCTTCCCCGTTCTTCATGGGCCTAGGGATGGCAGATGTGGCCCAGCCATGACAGAGGGGCAGCCAGGCCAAATTTAGTGAGTGCCATTGCGACCTGGTATGTGAGCTCAGAGTGCCACTCAAATTTGGCCTGGCCACCCTTCTGTCATGATGGAGGGTTGCTGGGTCAAATCTGCCATCCTAGGCAGTCAGCCAAAAATCAGCAGCTGTCTAGTCTGCCAATAGGTAGAGTGGCCTCTGAAGGTTAACTGCTTTTGGAAAGCATATCCAGGGGTTATGGCATGATCTAATGGAAAATATCAGAGAGAAATGTATTTTTACAAGGAAAACATGACCTTGATAGCAGATCCATGACATATGTCACAAATTATATTTTTTATTTATGTATATAATACACTTTAAAGACAAATAGAACACATATGCCTTGCCCTGAAGAGCTTATAGTTTAAGGCCCTGATCCTGCAAACTTATACATGTGCTTAACTTTATACATTGTGAGCAGTTGCACTGACACCTCAGTCCCCAGTCCTGCAACCACTTACACAGGGAGTAGTCTTATTGTGGTTACAATCACAACATTCAGTGGAACTATTCCCTGTGTAAAATTACTTGCATGTGTGTTTGCAGGTTCAGGGCCTAAATTTAGAAATAAGATGAAAGAGAACAACTAACTAAGGACTACACGGACATGACCATGTGTTGCTTTGGGTTGTAATGCATGCTTTTGATAGTCTGCTAGTATTAGCTTTTGTTTGTATGTTCTTTTACATATATTTGTATTGAGACATTAATATGCAAGAAGAATACAAGTCCTTTCATCATTTTTTACATATATTGTAAGTTTAGAAGAAGGTGGATCAAGTCAATAGCAGTTATTCAAAATATTTTTAAAAGGCCCAACGGTTTCTAATATTTAAATCGAGAACATTTGCTTTCACTAAATCCAATTAATACTTTCTTTATACAATCAGATAATACATACACAGAGCATCAAGCCTGTAATTGTTACATAAAAACAAAATCACTACATTTTACTTTATTTCTTTGTTCTCTTTTGTTTGAGCAAAACTTGGAGGATAAGAGTCGAGAAGGCAGAAGGGTAAAGAGAGATAAGAAGATGGTGAAGGGGGAGTAGGATGTGGGAGGGCGGGGTCAGTGAAGGAGAGAACTTGGAGTTGGTTAGTTAGGTGAATCAGGTGGTGATACAAGCCAATAGATTAGTGTCAGTGTGGGCAAATTGATTAGGAAGATCCAGAAGAGTAAAAGCAGTTTTGGACCAGTCTTGAGTCCTCCAAGTTAATGTAAAGAAAATTGAAAATGTCAGGAGTGCAGTGAGCTCCAAGGATAAAGTCATGCTGCAGCAGGAGACTGAATGCATGAACCTCCTGCTGTCTGCTGAGAGCTGGGACCTCTTAGGGGTCATCTACATGGCAATTAAATGTCTGCACCTGGCCCAAATCAGCTGACTTGGGCTCACTGGGCTTGAGCTGCAGGGCTGTAGAACTCCTGTATAGACATTTGGATTTGGGATGGAGCCCAAGCTCTGAGATCCCACAAGGCAGGAGGGTCCCAGAGCCAGGGCTCCAGCCCAAGTCAGAGCATCTACACAGCAATTTTTAGCACCTCAGCCAGAGCCCCACGAGTCCAAGTCAGCTGACCCAGACCAGCTGCAGCTGTGCCATGGGTCCTTAACTCCAGTGTAAACGTACCCTTATAGACTGACCTTGGTGTAATGCAGGGGTATCAAACTCAAATGACCACGAGGGCTACATGAGGCCTAGTTCATTGGTCCGAGGGCCGCATCACTGACACACACCCCCTCACTGCCCCCGGCCCTGCCCCCACTCCACCCCTTCCATGAGGCCCCGCCCCTTCGCACCCCTTCCCTGCTCCCATTCCAACCCCTTCCCTGAAGTCCACACCCCAACTCCACCCCCTCCCTGCCCCCAGAGGGTGCATGAGGGGTGTGGTGGGGGCTCAGGGCAGACAGTTGAGGTGCAGCAGGGGGTTGGGGTGCAGACAGGAGGCTCAGGGTGCAGAAGGGGTGTGGGATGCAACAGGGGGCTTAGGGCAGGGGGTTGGGGTATGGGGTGCAGCAGGGGTCTCAGGGCAGGGAGTTGGGTTGCAGGAGGGGTGTGGGATGCGGCAGGGGGCTCAGGGCAGGGGGTTGGGGTGCAGCAGGGGGTTGAGGTTCAGGCAGGGGGCTCAGAGCAGGGAGTTGGAGTGCAGCAGGGGGTTGGGGTTCAGGAAGGGGGCTCAGGGCAGGGAATTGGGGTGCAGAAGGGGTGTGGGATGCAGCAGGGGGCTCAGGGCAGGAGGCTAGGGGGCAGGGGGCAGGAGGGATTCAGGCTCCGGGGTGGCAGCGGCGCACACCAGGGCCAAGGCAGGCTGCCAGCCCCGGCCCTGCTCCGCTCCGGGAAGTAGCTGGAACCATTTCCCTGCGGCCCCTGGGGGAGAGGGACGCAGGGCTCCGCGCGCTGCTTGCCGCGCCTCCAGGTACCTCCCCTGAAGCTCCCATTGGCCATGGTTCCCAGCCAATGGGAGCTGCGGGGAGGTGGTGCCTGGAAGCCAGGGCAACACTCGGACAGAGCCCTCTGCTTTTTCCCCTCCTCCCTCCCGCCACAGGGACGTGATGCCAGCCGCTTCAGGGAGCGGCGCGGGGCTCGAGGGGGGCAATCCTGCAGCTGTAGTTTGCCCACCCCTGGCCTGGAGGTAGGCCAGGGGGGCAGGCGCGGTCCACTTGGCGGGCCACAGGAAATAGCCCTGCGGGCCGCATGCGGGCCCACGGGCCGCGTGTTTGAGACCCCTGGTGTAATGGAACACTAAACTGTATTATACTGTTCAGCCATTAGGTGGCAATGAATTGCAAACAAACGCACAATGGTCAGTGCAGATGCAAGCAGCTATGGCCTACGTGGTGTATTGTTGCGATAACATGGCTGTGAATGGAAGCCAGTTGCATTTTACACTTGCTTACTCACAGAAGCAGAAAAATGAGGTGCACATAATGAAAAGGAGTGCCTGGCAAGCGAATGGGCATGTGAGAACTTTTACAAATGTCTGGGTAGATTGGATTTGTTTATATTGATAACGGACCATAAACCACATGTAACCCTCATCAACAGAAAAGATCTGGATCAAGCACGGCTGAGATGCCAGTGTCTATTGATAAGATAAATGTGATTTAACCCAATTGCTAAATATGTTCCTGAGAAAAACCTCATAGTAGCAGACACTCTGTCCTAAAGCACAGCATTGCACTGAACTACCCGTGAGTTCAAAAATGATATAAAGGTGTATATGGATGCTGTGGGTATATACAGACCAGTGTAAGAAAAGAGAGTACACCAGCTACAAAAAGCAACTTCAACAGACATGAAACTTCAGGAAGTTCTAAGTTACATTAAGGATAGGGGCCAAGTATCTAAAAGACACTAAAGAAATGACAAGAGTCTACTTTGCGGTGTGTAGACAATTAAGTGAGTCAAATGGACTCATGATTAAAGGCAATCACATCCTAATTCCAAATGAAATGAGAGGAGAAATCCTAAACCTCATCTATGAAGGACAACATGGGTTAACTAAATGCTACTCCCACACCTTGAATATTGCATGTAGTTCTGGTCACCGTATCTCAAAAAAGATATATTAGAATTTATAAAAAGTACAGAGAAGGGCAACAAAAATGATTAGGGGTATGGAACAGCTTCCATAAAAGGAGAGATTAAAAAGACGGTGATTGTTCATCTTAGACAACTGAGAGGAGATATGATAGAGGTATGTAAAATCGTGAATGATGTGGACAAAGTGAACATGGAAGTGTTATTTATCCCTTCACATAACACAAGAACCAGGGGTCACCCAATGAAATTAATAGGCAAAAGGTTTAAAACAAACATAAGGAAGTACTTCTTCACACAACACACAGTCAACCTTTGGAACTCATTGCCAGGGGATGTTGTGAAGGCCAAAAGTTTACCTGGGTTCAAAAAAGATTTAGATAGGTTCCTGGCGAATAGGTCCATGAATGGCTATTATCCAAGACGGTTAGGGATGCAACCCCATGCTTTGGGTGTCCCTAAACTCTGGCTGCCAGAAGCTGGGACTGGACAACAAGGGATGGATCACTCAATAAATTGCCTTATTTAGTTCATTCACTCTGAAGCATCTACACTGGCCACTGTCAGAAGACAGGATATTGGACTAGATGGACCATTGGTCTGACCCAGTAAGACCGTTCTTATGTTCCAAGTCCACAATCACTGCTTCCAAAATGGCCACATGGGTCACTGCCATGCAAGAGGTAACACTTTCTCTCTTTCCCAGGAGCAGAGTGCCATGTGCTTACTTCATCTAACTCCTATGCATGATAGCATTACACCACCACTGTGATTTGTAGTACTACTGCCACTACTGTAGTAGTTGCTTAAATCAGCTCTAAATATAAATATATTAGGTGAAAACAGAGTGAAATTAGATATGTGAATGCTGTTATTATCAAGATTTGTGGTATCCAGTGTAAAAATTGTTACTATAGGTGTTGACAGTGTTGCACGTACTCTTGCTTGCAGTGTTGTTGTAGCTGTGTTGGTCCCAGATTGTGAGAGAGACAAGGTGGGTGAGGTAATTTGTTTTGTTAGACCAACTTCTGTTGATGGAAGGGACAAGCTTTCAAGCTTCATGGAGCCCTTCTTCAGGTCTGGAGAAGGTAACTAAAGTGTCCACCAAAAAAAGTTGGTCCAATGAAAGGTATTACTGCACCCACCCTGTCTCTCTTTTGTATATATTCTGCCATATCCAACTTTCAAATGAAGATGGTTCATTTGAAAGATTGGTCATGCTGTAAGACCATGCAATGAGCAGCTCTGATGTAAGCAGAGTCAGGATGAGCTCTATCCTGACATCTGGTAGTGAATTATGGCGAGGGTGGAAAAGAACTTCAGGGGCTGATCTTGTTTGCATAGGCACACCCACCCGCCTAGCATGAAACAACAGCAACTCAAAGTGGTTACTTTGGCTGGTGTGGGATCCCCATTTTCTCTGTTATTGGGGCAGGAAGAATAAAGTGTTGTTACCCTGATTCTGTGAATCAAGGCCAGTGGAACTGTTGTATGACAGATGGACTTACCATTAACTAGGTAGCACTCCTAGACAAGGGGCATGGGTTACAAAACGCAGTGAATGGAGAGAGGCTGGGGATAGGTATTTGTACTTGATGGCATGAGTACCTTTTGAGGGCCTGAAGCACTAATTACACCACTTCCTCTTTCCACTGTTGAATAGCAGAGCTAATTTTGATTCCATTAAGAGTCTAATTACAGGTGGCTATGCTGAATTCACTTGGGGCCAATTGTGCACTAGTACTACTACCAGCTGAAATCACTATGAGCTGAGATCACTGATTGCTTTGTTAACTAGGGGGGGAGCCTGAACATTTATTGCTAAGCGGCAAGCTGAGCAGTTTGCAGGACAGTTGGTGTGGCCCATGGGACGGCTGGAGCGGGACGGCGAGCGGAGTGGAGCAGTTTGCGGGATGGCTGGAGCGGCTCGTGGTGAAGGCTGCAGCAGAACCCCATGGAGAGGCGGGGCAGTTGGCCTCAGGCCATGTAAGGTGCCCCTTAATACCCCGTGTGCCCTTTTCTTCTCTCCCCCGCCATTTCCACCAAGGCTGGTGGTGGGGTGTAAGACTCTGCAGATAAACTTTTGAACTCTGGGGCTGCACCGACCAGGGATAGAGACTTTTGGGTGATTCTTGGGTTGCTGGACTCAAGAGACTTTTGGGGTTTGGGAATTTTGGGACTTTGGGGTGAGTCTTTTGCTCATGGTTTGTGTTATGAATCCTGTTTGGTGTTTTCCCAATTTAATGCTGATGTTGTTTACCTCATGTTGTTATTAAACATTTTCTGCTACACTCAGACTCTGTGCTTGCGAGAGGGGAAGTACTGCCTCTTAGAGGCACCCAGGGAGGTGGTATGTAATTGTCCCAGGTCACTGGGTGCAGCTCGAGCCAGTTTTGCATTGCGTTATTGAAACAGAACCCCTAGATGCTGAACCCAGCCCTTGTTGCTGCCAACTCAGACAGGAAGAAGAGTTACACTTACATCAGTATTTGATGGGTGTTGTTTGTTAACTGGTGCCCAGACACTAGTGAAGGCTTAAATCACTGTTGACTATTCTATCTATTGGCTGGAATTGCTGTGTGGATTGGTGCACCTGGTTGTGCCAGGCAATGTACATACGTATAGGTAGACATAGTTCCTGCCCTAAGAAACTTACAAACCGATTTAAGACAAGATGAAACAATGAGTACAACAAACAATGGCAGGGAAGGGAGAAGGGAGGATAAGGGCTCAGCAAAGAGAGCAAACATTTACCTAGACGAGCTGTGTACACAACTTGGTAACTGCTAAAGTTAAAAGGTTTATAGTTATAAATAAGATTAAGCTATCCTCAAGTGCCTCTCAAACTGCAGAGCTGACATGTTGTAGGCATCACAGCTGAGGTCGGTGTGATGGGTTGGACCCCCCCTTCTGGAGTGCCACCTGATGTACTGGGATTTCACTTAGCCTCCCTTGTTCAATCAGCCTGGGTTCCCTTCCCTGCTTTGCTGAATTAGGCTCTCCGGCCTCTTGCAGCACACACACACAGGTAAGGCCACTCCCCACTGCAGTCACAGACTGAGGTCATCTCTGTGTGAGAGGACTCTCCCAACACTCATGTGCACACCCCTTTTGGGGAATAAACCCAAAATAATACTGTCTTACACTGTATAGAAAAATCTGCACAGCACAAGCTCATAATCCACCCTCTTCCTCAATGTGAAGAGAGATGTGCATGACTTCTTGCCCTCCCAGTTAGAAATTGCATAAACTGGGTTTATTATAAACAAGAAATAAGTTTATTAACTACAAAAGGTGAATTTTAAGTGGTTAAAGGGATAGCAAACAGAACAAAGCAGATTACCTTAGTAAATAAACAAAAAATGCAGACTGACCTTAACACACTAGATAGGTATGATACAAATTAACAAATTCTCACCCTGAATGATAAACAGGCTGGCAGATTCTTAAGGCACAAGTTGCCTTGGCTTTCCCAGGTTTTCTTACACAGGCTAAAGATCTTAGCCTTGGACCATCACTTTTCACAGTTCAATCAGACCTGTTCCTCAGGTGTGTTGTGTAGGGAGAGTGAGGCCACTTCATGTTGTCATTGTCCTTTCTCTTTTATATCTTCCCCCCACTTCCTGGAAAGCTTTTTTGCTGTGACATGGGTCAAACAGTCCCCATTGTATAGAGCTATCTGACCTGGGTCAAACAGTTCCCATTGTGTAGGGTAATCTCTGAGAGGTTGCTATTGTACACTGTTCCTGGGGTAATCCTTATGCTTGTGTGTATTTCTTCAATGAGCCACTAACATTGTTTAGCCTCATTCAACATAACATATTTAAAACACAGAGACATGGTCAATATTCCCAGCTTCAGACACAAAAATGATACATGCATACAAATTGGATAAATACATTCAGTAAATCATAACCTTTCCAATGATACCTTACATGAGCCATCTTGCATAAAGAACATCTCAGTTATGTCATATTCATATCATAAGCATATTTTCATAAAGAATATGGAGTGAAATGTCAGTGCTTCTTGAGAGAATTTGAAGGAGAAAGGGTCCTGGCCTTGTGGATCAGTATGGGAAGGACATTCCATGTATAAAGAACTGGGCAAGTGGACAACCATGGCTAACACCATTGGCAGAGTGGGAGGACGAGGGATAAGGCATCCCAGACACGGATGGCAGAGTATGAAGGTGCAGAGTTGTGAAGGGCCTTGGAAGTGAGCACAGAAAACAGCCTCAGCAATCCTTGAAAATAACATTCACAAAGCTATTTTCACTATGTTTCCACCAGCTGCATTTACACCTAGAGTGGATTTAAGCATCAATTGAAGTTGCAGCAGTTGCAGTACAAATTAATTGTTGATTAATTGTTTCAATTATTGGACTTTGATTTAAAAAAACACAGAAGTAACCAAGGAAAACTGTTCAGTCTATCTATGCTCCTTGTAAGGTCCTCATTACTTCAGTATCTGAGCATCTCAGAGGCTTTAATTAATGTATTTATCCTCACAATACCCCTGTGAGATAGGGAAGTGCTATTACTCCAATTTAGAGATGGGGAACTGAGGCACAGAGAAGCTAAGTGACTTGCTCAAACTCGCATAGGAAGCCTGTGGCAGAGTAGGGAACTGAACCCATCTCTCCAGCTAACAACCTTAATCACTGGACCATCCTTTCTCTTCTGTCAGTGTTACACTGGATTTAAAATGCAGTGTTCATATAATGTGTTACGTTAGTTTTAGGCCAGTCCCTAAATCCTTACTCCATCCTTCTGCACTATTGTGTGAGTTCTGCCTGTAAGGACTGGGGCCCGTTCTGGAAGTGATGAGCACCCTCCACTCCTACTGAAGCCTGAGACTTGAAGGCACAAGGGATAGCAGGAGTCAAGCCGCAGTAAGGAGCTCAGGACTGAGCCATCATTACTGGGCCAAATTCTAGGGGATGTAATTCCAATGTGGTATAACAGTGGTCCATATTATAGCATCTCCTATATAGTGGCATAAGTAACACAGGTAAATTGAGGTTGGTTATGCTCCAACAATGTGAAAGCAGGGATGTAGCTTGTTAAAGCAGCTATAAACCTTCCGATTTTATCTTTCATTCTACTGTTTTCCTGCTACCCCTCCCCCCCACCGACATGTAAGCTATATCAATTAACTTCAACCCATTTATACATGCACATCTTACACCACCATTTATATCACTTCTAAGTCTAGCCTACTGTAGTTAGACAGAAACAATTGGGAGGATTATCTTCCCCATCATTGAGGCCTTAGAAATAAGATTTTTTTTCAGCCATTCTTCCTTACTTTCGTTGGCTGCAGAAAAACAAGGACACTTACATTCCCAGATGCCCAATGTCTATTGTGATGGGACAGGGAAGTAGGATAAGTACAGGTGACAAGAAAGGCAGATTTGGTCTGTCTCCCTGTGTTCCCCTATCTTCTTCTCTAGACAAATGAGAAAAAGAAAAAAAGAATGCAACTGTGAGAGTTTAGCAGACCTATTTTTACGGTATTGTGACTCCTCATTAATCACACTGAAAACAAAATCTCTGATCATTATCAGAACCAGGGCTTAAATTCAGCTGGAGCTGTCCAGAGTGGAGCTCTGGTGAAAATTTTCAACCCCCCCCCTGGAGTTTTTAATAGCATGTTGGGGGGGGCGGACTTGGGGGGCTCCAGGAAATACTCTATAAGAATTTAAGCCTTGATCAGACCAATAACGTACCAGTGCAATATTCTATAAAAGAACTAGGGACAATATTCTGTGACCAAAGGATATGTTGGCTCTGAGACACCAAGGTGTGAGCATTAATTACAGGTTTTCACTACTCAGTAGAAATGGTGTCATGTAATATGAAGAGGGACTGTAGTGCATTCTCTGCCATTGAAGGCCCCACCTCACCACAAGTCATTGCACATGTGGCTTAGAAATACATTTCTCATTATTATTCATCCTCAGAGTCTGACAGTACAATGTTACTGATGGAGGTGCAATTCAATACACCATGTTGTATATTTTTCACATTGGTGTGAAAGCTGGACTTCATTCAGTGTTAACAAATTTTCTGTTGGAAATTTTTTACCTCAGTTACTCATAAAGCTGATTTGCTGATGAACTATCTAAGTTCTAAACAGCTGCTTTTGCATTTACCTAATGGGAAACTCCCTCCTGTAGGGTCAAGTCCTGCAGCCTGTACATGGCTTAACCTTCCTTTGAAATTAATAGAAGTTGGTGTGCCATTCAGGCTTATGCTGAAGTACAGCTTAAAGGTAATTTGCAGAGGAAAACTGTGTTTGTGAAAAAAATATGCTTTTGAAGGAAGGTCTGGACATTGATTGGGGATGGATTTCTGCTTGGTTGTTTTTATTATATTTATTTATTTATTTATTTGTTTTACATTAGAAACACCAAGGAAGTCCAATCTGGTTTTATGTGGCTTTACTGGGCAACTTCCCAAGTTGTGAGCATTCACACCTTAACTGAAAGGGCAGCAGAAAGGGATCTTTGCCTTAAGAGATTTGTTTCTTCTAGTTGTTTGCAGAGCATTTTAGTCATATAAGTGTTAACAAACAAACAAACAAAAAAAGGATATTAAACAGATAGCCACTTCCCATCTCATTTAATCAGGTGCTGCTCTGATCCTACTGGTTCTCTGGTTGTCCAAAGAGTGTTCCAGAGAGAAGACAAGAACTGAATTATTATTAATGTAAAAAACAAATAAACTTTAAAAATGTTTTTAAAATAGCCTTTTATACACACCAGAATTGGGGAGGGGGAGGGCCCAAACCCAATTTTGGTTTCCTTTGCATGTCATCTTTAAGACCTCGAGCGAGGGTAATTTTGGTCTTCTCAACTGAATTCCTAATGAACAAAAGTCTAGACATCACAATCTCACCCCACAGAAGCTAGAAAGTTTCTGCTGAGAAGATGTCAAAGAAGTTGTTATGAAAATTGAATCTGATATAATCCCTAAAAAAGATGGCCTTTCCAGGTCTGAGTTGAGACCTGAATAGAACTGTGTGTATATATTTGTATACAGTGGTGCTGTAGCCGTGTCGATCCCAGGATATTAGAGACAAGGTGGATGAGGTAATATCTTTTATTGGATCAACTTCTGTTAGTGAGAGAGTTGGTCCAATAAAAGATATTGCCTTAGCCACCTTGTCTCTGTATATATTTGTGGCTGTTCAGGAAGCAATCCCTATTCCTCCCTCTGCCTCCACTATCCACAACTCCAAAATTTCTCTCAACTTCTTTTCTTCAAATGTAGACATAATAACAGTAAAATCAAGCCTATAACAGTAAAATCAGGTCTATATTCCAGTTATTACATTTCACACTTTTGCAATGAAGGGACAAATTAATCCCTGGTTTGAGTGACCAGACGTCCCATTTTGGCTGGGACAGTCGCTTTTTTAAGCCCTGTCCTGGCCATCCCTACTTTTTTTTCAAAAGGAGGCATTTGTCCTGTTTGGTCTTGTTGATTTGATCAGTTGGCAAGAACAAATGGGACAAATGCCCACCTGTGTCAAAAAAGTGGGTTGCAATATGGAGGAACATGGGGGTGGGGGCAAGCAGAGATGCCAGCACCCCACATCAGGGGACGCAGAGCTGGGGAGGGGAGGCAGCCTTCCAGCATGGGGCGGGGGAGGAGGGGAAGGCAGCAGGGTTCCAGTCATGGGCTGACAGCCCCCTTGTTGGCCTGAAACAGATGTAACTACGGCCTGCACAGATCAGGAGATGGGCTGTCTGCAGATCCTACCCCCTCCCACATCTATCATCGGTTGAGCTATTAAGACAGAGGCAGAATAAGGTGTAACCAGAGAACATTTATGCAACTAGTGAACAAGCTAGGCAAGGACCCCTTCAGGTGATAACAAAAGGTAAGCAAACACACTCGGTTGTTAACAGGTACCAGAGTGTGAAGCGCAGAGCCCTTAAACCCCTTAAACTGTCGGTGTAAAACAGAGGAAAACCACAGGGGGTATTACAATACCATATCTGATGACATGGACACAATGACAAGGACTCAGGATACCAACAGGGACAAAGGTGATAATCAGGGGTGCTAGACACTGGACAGGAACTCAGAAAGTAGGTGTTCTTCTCCCTCTGGACAGGTCCTCTGAGCAGGTCTTCTCCTCTCAGGTAGATCTTCTGCGCTTGCCCTCGCAATCTCTGCTTGACCTCGCAGTCGTTGCTTGAGCTCGTGGTCCAGTGTGTGTATGTGCACAACTAATGTGATGTAGGGGTTGCGTGCAAGTGAGTGTTAATGGGACCAAGAGTTCAAAGTCCTATGAGTCCTGATCTCTCCAGGGCTCTCCTAGCAGCTTGGCTTATGGGACATTGGCTGCCACTCAGATGGACAGCCCTGAGTAAGGGCTGCACCACCCTTAAATAACTTCCAGTTACTAGACAGATTATGGCTGCCACATGTCTTATTTGGGGGAGGGATAGCTCAGTGGTTTGAGCATTGGCCTGCTAAACCCAAGGTTTATGAGTTCAATCCTTGAGGGGGCCACTTAGGGATCTGGGGCAAAAAATCAATACTTGGTCCTCCTAGTGAAGACAGGGGGCTGGACTTGATGACCTTTCATGGTCCCTTCCAGTTCTAGGAGATAGGATATCTCCATTAATTTAATTTATCTGCCCAGGCCTTTCCTGCCTGGATTTGAAAAAGGCTGGAAGGACGCCAAAACCTCTGAGAAGAAGGGTGTCCAATATGAAGGCTTAACTGTTCTTTTACAAATCCAAGATGGACATTACATAAAAACAGGTCAGAAACAGATTTTACCCAACATCCTGAGGGGTCCCCTCCAGCAGGGTTTCTAGCCATGGGCAATAACCTCACTGGAGGTGGGGGGCAGGGTTCCAGCCAGGGGCAAAAGCCTCACGTGGGGTGGGGGACGGCCCTCTGGTGAGTAGCTGGGGATGTCCCATTTTCTCTTTGAGAAATATGGTCATCCTATCCCTGGTGTTACTCCATAGTCAAATGAGTCCAATTTAAGACGAATGACAATGAAAACAGAGACTAGAGTGCAAGATTTACTGTAAAGTACATCAGGATTTTAAATTTGTTATTTAGTAGTCAGATTTGTATAAACTGGTCTCCCTGATAAAATGCTTAGTTCACTTCTTGTCTGGAAGATTTCAGACTCATTAATTCACATTATCAGTAGCAATTCATGTGATTCAGTCATAGGAAATGTTACTCCACAGATGCCTTGAACACATTTCCAGATAAGAAAAGAACTCCTTGTTTTTAATCAGCTAGATCACTTATCATTACTTCACATCATTCATAAGTATTTTTCCAGAAAGGCCTTTTTGCAAGTGCACTAAGACAGAAGGTTTTATAGGAAACCATGCATCTAATATTTTGTCAGCTACCAGATTGTATAAAGAAATAAGGCAACTTTAATCATACTGATTATGATTTATGGCAAACATATTACTTGGTATTGTTATTCAGCAGGTTAGTTCTTGTTTGTATTGCTGTTTCAGGCTCTGTGGTTGGATTATAAATTGAATGATAGGATTTTATTGGATAAGCAATATCTGCCATCTGCTGGAAGTACATATTCTAGCACCAATGGCAGTGTGGTGTTTTGGCCAACCAGCCCTCCAATAAACCACAGTCTCCAAGAAGTCTGAACTAACAAGATTTTGGAAGATTCCTATCTTCAGATAATGATCTTAGCTCTAAAAAGTAGCTTTTACCACTGAAAAACTTAACCTCTGAGGTAACAAATAGATCCCCTATAATAATAACACCTAGCTCCTATATAGCACTTTTCATCAGTAGATCTCAAAGCAGTTCACTATCATTAGCCCTATTATACAGATGGAAATGTTAAGGCACAGAGAGGTGACTTACCCAAGGTCACTGAGCAGGCAAATAGCAGAGGTGGGACCAGCACCAGGTCTCCTGAGTCCCACTCCAGTATGCTATGGATTAGGCCATACTGCAAAAATAGCTTTGCTCCTAATCCCCAAAATTGTAGGGTGTTCTAGGGTTTTGACAGAACAGTCTGCCTCTACCGATGATGCAATTATATGCTAAAACCAATGCTAACAACAATGAAGGGGCTGCATTCACCTATCTTCATTTATACTATTGTAAATCAAGAGTAAGTTAATTGAAACCAAAGGAGTTACACCAGTGTAAACCCAGTTTGAAAGAAAATCATGCATAAGTCTTCTATAACCAGGTTAATTTGGCCATGTAGCACATATGTGGATTTCTGTATTTACCTCTCTCTCTCTCTCTCTCTCTATATATATATATATATATATATAGTCTTTGAAGTGGGCAGAATTCACTTCTCAAATAGATAAACAAGTTGCCCATGCAGTCTTAATTTGGCCCCCTTGTGAGTTTGCTTTATGAAACAGACTTTAATTACATGATTATACACTATTTTTTCCACTGAGCACAGGATGGACTTGCTCTGGGGATGAACCAGGGCTGTGTTGTGAAGGAGACTGTTGTATGTATGTTGTATGTATGCTTCGTTTGTTGCCAAAGTTGGAAGGTGTTTAGTGAACAGAGCTGATTGGAACATTTGATTTCAGTGAAACATGTTTTGTTGAAACCAAAATGTTTCATGGAGACATATTGGTTTCCACAAAATTTTAATCAGGAAGGTTTCATCAGGGATGTGTGGGTGTGGGTGTGGGTGTGAATCTCTCTCTGAATCTGTCTTCCCCAGGGAATGGAAGGGGAGACTGCCAAGGGGGAATATAGCTGGCCCTCATGCCTCACATCTACACTTATGCAGTGGCTGATTAACGCATGGGCCCATTGGCCCATGCCCAGAGGCTCTGGCCAATTTGGGGGCCCCTGGAAAAATCTCTTGATGCTAGGGCAGGATGATTTAGCTGCTGTCCCCTCTGCTCTGCTGGCTGGGCTGCATGTGTTTGTGGCATGGCTTTTTAGATGAGCCGGTGAGGGGATCAGCTGGTGAGTGAGGGAGCAGCAGCAGCCACCCCCTCTTCTTCTCCTGCTTGTTGTTTTCATCACTGCTGCCCATGGCTTCTCACTCCCGCTGGTGATGGGTTCCCCCTGCATCTTCCCTTGCCTGGCTGGGTGGCCAGGGCTAGGTGGCGAAGGAAGATGGGGAACACCACTTCCTGCTGCGTCTCTTCCAGCCCCAAGCTGTGCAGGAATGCCCACCCCCGGCTGAGTCCTACTGCCCTGAGATTGAGCTGAGCCATGAGGACATGGGCTGCACCCTGCAGCACATCAGTGACTGGGAGAATATAGACAGTAAGAGGGGTGGGGGCGCTGGGATGGGGAACTCCTGCAACAAGAAGAGCCGGGGAAATCCCCACTACCTCAACGCATAGGGGCAGCTCCCAGGGAAATGCAACCCCCACAAGCACATGGGGAGCCATGGAGAGGACATTCTGCTGTTCTGATCAAGGGGGTAAACATGGAAACCCCAACCCTCCCTCCCTACACACACCATGGGAGCCCCCATTGCCTCTTCCTTGCCTCTCAATGTTCAATCACTTCTCTCCCCCTGGTATGACCTATTCTCTCCCCTCTTCCAGGTTTTTTTTTCCCTTGTCTTTTGGTGATTGCAAAATATATGGTGAGACAGAGGCTTTGGGTTTTCTATGCCTCCATCCACAGTTTCAAGGCCTTTGGATGCCCCTATCTCACAATGCAGCATTATTTACCCCCATTCTAATATAACATGATGTAGCCCTATTTACCCCCACCTATACCCCTGAGATCTTTGTGGATCCCACCTCCTCGTGCATGTGGTTCAGAGCCTTGGGATCTTAGTGTGGATTCTTGCCACGTACATTGTGATATGCCATTATTTACCCGCCTGCTCAGCTGATATGAGGCCTCCATAGTATGGTTCTTCCACCTTAGTATTGGATGAAAGACTAACATGCTATTTACCCCAGAATGTACTTTTAAGATCTTTGTGTGTATTTCCCCCTCACCCAGCATGGACTGATGTGGCACTGTTTACACTGGTCCACAGTTTCCAGATCCAACTCACTCAACTATGAATGTCACAGATGAATTTCACTCACCCAAATTTACTTAACAAATATGGTCAGTGGAATCAACTGTTGTCACAGACTAATGGGCATCTGTTGCTGTGTTGCTAATAAGAACCTGGACTATTTGTAAAAGTGTGATTTAATGTATACATATAAGCTAGTTTCTGATTAGCTGAAATAGTTAGTCCTAAAACTTAATTGGTAAACTTTCTCATGGTTTGACATGAATTTCCTTTGGCAGAAAGCCAAAAGGGTCACTTTGGTACACATTAGATTCTTTCAATATTTTTTCATAGCTTTTGTTATCAATTGCAGACTTTGTTTTAAACCAGTTCTCACCATTGGCTGAAAATTAAATTCTTAATAACAGAGTAATTTTACCTCAGGTTAGGATTATTTCTTTTAATTAAGTTACTTTCTGGAATTGTGACTGTTATCTTTCAGACATCTTTGCTTCAACAATAGGAAAAACTGGACTCAAACAGGATCACTAGGTGGAAAAAAATGGGTAATGGTTAGGTTTAAGAAAACTGGGGGAGATGAAAGACCCACTTGTTGACCTGTGAATGACTGA
Organism: Trachemys scripta elegans; assembly: GCF_013100865.1. Classification (NCBI taxonomy): domain Eukaryota; kingdom Metazoa; phylum Chordata; order Testudines; family Emydidae; genus Trachemys; species Trachemys scripta. The sequence goes on from NC_048299.1 coordinate 243,193,343, forward strand.
TTCTTGTAACACCAGTGTTGCCCAGATTAGCAGTGAACACCTTTGTGTAATGGTATGGATAATATCTAGCCATATTCATTTTCTGTGTGGAAAAACTGAACAGTTAATTTAGGCATAATGAACTGGAATGTTATTTGCTTTATTATTAATGCATTATCTAAACATTAAATGGAGTCTTTGTGTTAATGCATTTTAATACATGTTTTTAATGTGACGTGGGGGCCCCAAATGTTCTTTGTGCCCAGGACTTCGATGAATCTTAAGCTACCTCTGATTTAGGGCCCTTGCCTAGCATCACAAGTCAGCTTTCTTCACTGTATTCCATCCCCTCCCCGCAGTTCTGACTTTCTGCTCCTACCCCCCACATTCTCACAGAACCCTCCAGGTCTCTCTACATCTTTACTTCTCCCCTGTCCCTCAACACACATGACTGTTCCCTCGGTTTACAGGGAAAGAGCTGCTTATTTGTCATTGTTATAGTTGCTAATGTCATTCCCACACATTGTTTCCAAGATGATCGCCAAATATTTTCTTCCCTATGCTTCTGAATATTGGTGAAAAGCACTAGTGCATGCTGAGGGGAGTCCATTAATGTGTTTTCTCTGTCTGTACTCCATGTAGTTTTTGAGTTATGACTGAGCAAAAAAAGATATATTCAAAAAATATTCAAACTGATTTTGAAAGGACCATATCTCATAAGAACAGCCATATTGGGTCAGACCAATGGCCCATATAGTCAGATATCCAGTTTCTGACAAGGGCCAGTGCCAGATGCATCAGAGGGAATGAACAGAACAGGGCAATTTCTAGTGATCTATCCCCTATCATCCAGTTCCAGCTTCTGGCAGTCAGAGGTTTAGGGATACCCAGAGCATGGGGTCACATCCCTGACCATCTTGGCTAATAGCCATTAATGGACCTATCCTCCATGAAATTTATAATTCTTTTATGAAAACATTTATACTTCTGGCCTTCACAACATCCCCTGGCAATGAGTTCCAAAGGTTGACTGTGTGTGATGTGAAGAAGTACTTCCTTATGTTTGTTTTAAACCTGCTGCCTATTAATTTCATTGGGTGACCCCTGGTTCTTGTGTTATGTGAAGGGATAAATAACACTTCTTTGTTCACTTTCTCCAGTCAACCAGTCATGATCTGTCTTGCCTGTAAGGTGCACACCTGCGCGACCGCACAAGAGGGCATCAAGGACCACGCACCTAATTAGTGGAGCCTCACAGGCGCACAGCCACAAGTGTGCATGGACCCTGGAGAGGATGTTTAAGGTGAGCTTGGGAGAATAGGGTCTGGATGGGGGCAGTGGGGTGAGGTTGGGGGGTGGGGAGCTCGGGGCATGCAGGGCTAGGGTGGTAAGAGAGGACTACTCTCAGCCCCGGGGCTGCTGCGGGGAGAGACGCCTCCCCCAGCTCTGGGGCTGCAGTGGGGAGAGACGCCTCCCCCAACTCCAGGGCTGTGGCGGGAGAGATGCTTCTCCCCAACCCCAACTCTGGGGCTGCGGCAGGAGAGACGCCTCCCCCAGCTCTGGGACTGCGGCTGGGAGAGAAGGCTGGGAGGAGTCCTCTCCCCCCACCGCAGCCTCGGGGTAGGGGGAATTCTGTGTGTTGTATATTGCAGGGCATTGGTGATAAAAGAGAGAGACAGATTCTTTCCTGAAGGGTTTGGCTTGAGCATAGACAAAGTTTCATGCTGGTTCTTATTTTGCTTAAACTATTATTTGCATCCTTATTAAAGATCTATTTCTTCTATACTGAAAAAACACATCTTTGCTATATTTTGATTGGGTGCCTGCATAAATTATATCACATACTTTGGGACACAGGGCTGTTAGAAGAGCAAGAGCTATAATAATAGTCTACGATCACAAAAGGATAAGTTTCCTGTCAAAAAGAATGTCAGCAATGCATCAGAATATTAATCAAGGAAATCTTTCCTGGTCTTTCTGGAAGTGATTTGTTTTTGTACTATTTGTGTGGAGGATAGCGGGGCAATCCCAGAGGATGGTGCTGAGCTGTCAGAAATCCAGAGGCACCAATGTTTTTCTGCAGTCAGGACCAAGATGAGTTGACATTTGATTCTGAAGGCCCATTGCTAGTAACCTTAAACCTGTATTTTTAAATTAGATACCCAGGTGGGAGCAAAAGAACAGTATGCAGGTACACACAGCCAGTGTATCGGAGACTCTGGTTGGGAAGGCACATTTCTTTGATCCCTTAGAGCACAAGTGCCATTCAGTGAAGCTGAATGGTGGCAGATTCAAAACTGGTAAAAGGCAGTCTGATATCATACAACACACAATGAGACGGTGGAACTCACTGTCACAGGACATTGCTGAGGCCATGAACCTAACCAGATTCAAAGAGAGATTGGACATTTATATCAATAACAAAAATAGCCAGAGTTATAATTGTTAATGCTAATGAAAATTTGGGTAGAGATACTAAACCTCATGCTTCAGGGATTAAGCCAATTTCTAACAATTAGAGGTTAGGGGCACACTATCTCATTTCTGTCTACTGTGGGGTTTCATGCCCGTCCTCTGAAGCATCTTTGCTGGCCACCATCAGATATGTGATGCTGGACTAGATGGTCCATGGATCTCATACAGCGTGCCAAGTCCTATGACCCTAATTCCCATAGATCCCCATTATTTCACTGTGTTATTGTTTACAGTGGGTTCTCAGCTGCTGCCTCAATGGGCAAGATGGGGCGAATGCAAGAAACTGTCTCTTCCTCCTTGCATGCCCCTGGGGAGCAGTCAGGCACAATCACAGTCTTTGCATTACCAGCAGGTCCCATACCCTTCAATAGATTCCAGTGTGTTCTTCCTGATACTCTCCTGAGCAGAATCAGTTGGTGGCCAGTGCTGCAGTGGGACTGGGAACAGGCTCTACCTCTCCCCACACCAATAGGCAGGCTAGCACCTTTAGCAGCTCCAACCAGAAGCAGTCTCAGCTGCTGACATGAGTAGCAGTAACCCCGCGCCGGGGGGAGGGGGCGGAATTGGGCAGGAAGAGGCGGGGTGGGGTGTGGCCTTGGGAGAAGGTGTGGAGGGGCAGGGCCTGGGGCGGAGCTGGGGGTCGAGGACCCCCCAGCACTTTGAAAAGTTGGCACCTGTGCTTTTTGCCTCTAACTGCCTCTTTTACTCTGCTGTTTAGCCATGGTCACATTTTTGTTGGTTCTCTTACTGTTTTGTTTGGGGTTTTTTTAGATTTGGTGTATACATTTAGTTTGAGCCTCTCTTATGATGTTTTTAAATAGTCTCCTTGCAGCTTGCAGGCATTTCAACCTTGCGATTTCTCCTTTTAATTTCTGTTTAACTAGCTTCTTTATTTTTGTGTAGTTCTCCTTGTTGAAGTTAAATGCCACTATGATGAGTTTCTTTAGCACTTTTTCTCCTACAGATGTTAAATTTTATTACATTATGCTTGCTGTTACTGAGTTATTCAGTTATATATACACCTCTTGGACAAGATCCTGTGCTCCACTTAGGACTAAATCAAGAATTTCCTCTCCACATGTGGGTTCCAGGACAAGCTGCTCCAAGAAGCAGTCATTCCTGGTGTCTACAAATTTTATCTCTGCATCCTGTCCTGAGGTAACTTATACCCAGTCATATATCCAGCCATTTTTATTGCATTTTCTGCCTTTGTAGCCCCTCTAATCTCCCTGAGTATTTCATAATCACTGTCACCATCCTGGTCAGGTCTCCAGAATTCCCCATTCAGTGTACCTGTGGGGCCAATCAGAGGGGGAGCCAGGAGGGCCATTTGGCCTGGGCCTCAAGCTCAAAGGGGGCCTCAAATGTAGACACGTGTTCATTTATTAGCATTTGATAAGTTTCGCCACTTGTTTTTATGCGCATCCCTATCGGACCAAAATGTGACACACTCTCTCAGCTTAGAGCTGCAAATTTAAGCAAATAAGAGATGTGATTTGGTAAAAGACATAATTTTTTTGTTAACTGATATAGATTTTGTCATGTTAAAGATGTTCATGAATATTAATAAAAATATATCGCTTCTGATGGCATAAGATTAGACCCGTGATGAACAGCTCAGATCAGCTGATTATATAAACAAACCACTACTAGTGGCTGGTGCTGGATCAAGTGCGTGTTGAAAGGTAGAGAGTTGTTACATTTTAGTGTCTTTATAGTTTTACGTCTAGTTGACTAAGGAATTATTTATGTGTGAGAATTCCTCATTATTATCTTCATATGGTAACTAAAAGAGGTGACTGGTTGGTTGGTTGAACCCTAGCGTGGTAGTTTGGCCATCATCATAGGCTTTCATAGTCTATAGTCCCAGATTCAAGGTGAAAATTTGTGAGGACAATTTTGTATGGTGAGTTTCATGAGGACACACATTTGACATTTTTGGACATTAAATGGTCTGCACGGATTGATGGTGTTCAACCAGTTGCGCAGCATTTGAATTCAGTGAGAAATGCTTTAAATGAGCTTAAATCTCTCAACCTCACTGCACATTGACTATTCAATCAGGTCTTACACATCGATTTGAGTCACTGCAACTAATTTATACCCTTTTGGGGTTTCTTTGGCAGTTCAATAGACTGAATAATGAAGATCTACTTTCTGCAGCTGAACAATTTCAGCAACAGTACAACAAAGAAATCTCAAAAGATCTCAGTGACGAGGTCATCTTCCTCAAACGAATATATTCCATGAACTTTAAATTGGATTGCAAGCCCAAAGGAATTACTTCAAGAAATACTCAAACTTGGACTCTCTGGGGTGTTTCCTAATCACAATTGCATTGCATATTTTTGTCAGTTTGCCTGCATCGGTGGCTTCAGGTGAACACACCGTCAACCTGTTGAAGCAGGTAAAGAACTATCACCGTTCAATTATGGGACAAGAGCATTTGAATGGGCTCGCCATGCTTAATATTAACTATGACATTGCACAAAATCTAGATTTTTCCTCAATAATTAGTGCATTTGCACAGAAAAAAGACTAGAAAAGCATTTGTTAAATAAAAAAATATTCAAATGATGTCTCACTCTTTTTTTTGGTGCCTTATTTTGTTTTCATGTGTCATCATTTTTTATTTTTATTATGGCTAGGGGCCTCAAAAGCTGGAATTGGCCCAGGCCTCTCTGGACCTCTGAGAAGGCCCGTGTACCTGCAACTTGTTAGGAAAATTCTACATTGATTCCAGAGATACTCTAATTACTTTCAGCCTAATAGCCCTTTATTTTTGAATTTTCCTAATCAGACTTATAATAGGAGTGGCAATCTTAACTGTAGACTGTCTGCCACCACTTTATAAAAATGGGGAGCAGAAGAAGGACTAACAAGTAGACAACATAAGAGGCTTTATACTGTTTCCACTGAAGACATTGGTGAAACTCCTATGAACTTTAATAAGAGCAGAAGCAAACCTAAGATAAAAATCTGACTAAAAGAATTTTATATTCAGCTGCATCGCATTGTAGATGGGTGGATTTTAAATATGTATCAATTTGGCATGCCCCGAAAAATTACATTGAAAATCTCTGTAAGATTCTTTACATGTTCATGCTCTACTAATATGAGTCCAACTGACAACACAAAACAAGTATAGGTTCAAGTTTTGGAAATATTTCATGTATATCTAGGTAAAATTTTAATAGATTTTCTTAGTAAATCTTCAGAACTAATCTTCACTGTTTTTGAGATTGGATTTGAGAAAGAAATGAAGGAACAACCCACCTTATTCAGTCTCAGTGGTAGACAAAATGTTCTTTTGAACTAAGCTGGTGATGTGTACACGTGAAGGCCTGCACTGCTCTCTGGTGGCAGACAGCAAACTTTTCATGAGTGGTTGAAAACATCTGTTTTTATAGTTTTACGTCTAGTTGACATCTGTTTTCAACCTCCTCTAAACACTGAGCCTTTTTCTTTAATCGTTTCACTCTGCCACTGTCTGTTCCTGTCTTGGGTTCATGTGAGTGCAAGCAGGGTTTTGTGGTATAACTGCCTAGTGCCCAGAGGAAATAGAGTGCTGTGCAATCACTGTTCTTTCAGTCTCTGTTGTGTTGAGTGCTGCTGCTAACTGGTGTCAGGCGTAACAAAACTAAATATAAAAACAAACCTTGAAACATTTAAAGTGCTCTTTTAATTTTATTTTAGGGTCACAAAATGATTTTATTTTGCTTACTTACTGTCAGTCATAGTCCAAGTAACAGAAATATACTTCAGTGTGGTGGTGGTGGTGTATATTTAGTCTTTTATACCTCTGCCAGGCTGGCTACATATTTAAATAAGTTCAAGAAAATCTTTGGGACTCACTTTGAGCTTTCTCTTGTCTCTCAGCATCTCAGTTTCTCAGATGCTCCAGCCTCACTTCACATACACACGCCAATGCACAACCCCATTCTGGACTCAATGAGATTGTGACAATTTTCTTCTGAATACTGCTTCCTCTTTCAGCACTCTTCAAGCTTCTCCTTTCAGAACTGTTTAAATTCCTAGGCTCTGGATGGAGCTTTTTTCCCATTTTTTTAAAAAAAACATCCCATTTCTTTCTCAGCCTAGGAAGTAAACAAGGGAGCCAGAATTTTCCAAGTTGCATAGGTGTATAAATAGAAAGTTAGGCTCATAAGGGGCATTCTTGCACCATGAAGATTTTCAGAAAGTTGACATAAGCATAGGTTGGGTATGGAGGCTGTATGCACTCGGATATAATACCTATTTTTGTGCATTCTGGATATGGCCAAGGGGTTAGGCATCTAACATGGATTTTCAAACTAAACAGGGGGAGGGAGAATCATATAACAGGATTTATTACACAAATTGTAAGCTCTGTGCGGCAGGGTCTGTGTTTGTCCATGACTGGGGCTTCTAGGTGCTATCACAGTACAAATAATAGATGTGCTGTGGAGTTAGAACATCCGAGGGTACACCAAAGTGGTTGGGTGCTCACCCACTTTTCTCTTTGGTACCCACTCAATGCAGCAGAAGCTGCTCTGGGGAACATCCAAAGATACTTGCTTTTGGAGGAAATAGGGCTAGTGGGAGGAGCTACACAAAGCAATGTGAGGCTAAAGTGAATTTTATTTAAGACTAAGTTGACAGGAAGAGAATACACAATTCCTAAATTGTCAGCCTTGTGAAACCAGAGTAAAAGCACACACCTGCTGTATACTCATCTGATAGCTAACAAGGGTGGTTTAGCAGGCCAGCCCCCCCTACTCTGCAGATGACCTCTGGCTGGACTGGAGCACTACAGTCTCCTCCTGGGAGAATGACACTTCTCGCTCACTCTGGCCTGAGCTTCCTTCCCCAGATACTGCCTGTTTGGCTGGCTTCTTCTTGGCTCCATGGTGGAGTGTCCTCCATTTCATCATGTCCTCCAGATGCCTCCCAAGGCCTCCCCTAGCATTCACCAGTAGTAGAAGCAGCCGTTGACATCCTGGCAGCATCTGACACTCTCATCAGCTGAGCGCCACTTTGGAATTCCTATTTGCTAATGCCTCATTATAATATGCTAATAAAAAAGGAGCAGAGATCTGTCCAAGTGCCCTGCCGCAACCAGACAAATTTAGTGCCTTTCTTTTGAAAATCTCACATCTAATTGTGCAAAAATGTCTTTAGGCAACTCCTTCTGGCTCTCCAAGCTCTACCACACAGTCCCATTCAGTATTGCTGGGTGTCTTATCCAGTGCCCTAATAGATTGCACGCACTAGCCAGTATGGTTGGTCATAGAAGTTGTCATAACTATAAAGGGAAGGGTAACAGCTCTCCTGTGTACAGTACTATAAAATCCCTCCTGGCCAGAGACTCCAAAATCCTTTTAAATGTAAAGGGTTAAGAAGCTCAGGTTACCTGGCTGACACCTGACCCAAAGGACCAATAAGGGGACAAGATACTTTCAAATCTTTGGGGGGAAGGCTTTTGTTTGCGCTCTTTGTTTGGGAAGTTGTTCGCTCTTGGGACTGAGAGGAACCAGACATCAATCCAGGTTCTCCAAATCTTTCTAAACAAGTCTCTCATATTTCAAACTTATAAGTAAACAGCCAGGCAAGGCGTGTTAGTTTTTGTTTTCTCAACTTGTAAATGTACCTTTTGCTAAAGTGTTTATCTCTGTTTGCTGTACTTTGAACCTAAGGCTAGAGGGGGGTCCTCTGAGCTCTTTAAGTTTGATTACCCTGTAAAGTTATTTTTCCATCCTGATTTTACAGAGATGATTTTTACCTTTTTCTTTAATTAAAAGCCTTCTTTTTAAGAACCTGATTGATTTTTCCTTGTTTTTAGATCCAAGGGGGTTGGATCTTGATCCACCAGAATTGGTGGGAGGAAGGAGGGGGGATGGTTAATTTCTCCTTGTTTTAAGATCCAAGGGCATTGGTGAAGAGTCTCTCAAGGCTACCCAGGGAAGGGAATTAGCTTTGGGAGTGGTGGCAGCAACCAGATCTAAGCTGGTAGTTAAGCTTAGAAGTTTTCATGCAGGCCCCCACATTTGTACCCTAAAGTTCAAAGTGGGGAAGCAGCCTTGACAGCAGTATAGTAAAAGAGGAGGATCAGAGGCAAGATTCTGTAAATTGTCTGTGGTTACAGGTCCCTAAATCCACTTGATTTTTCATAATCTCCCCCAAATCTGATTTCCTCTGATACTGTAATCCTCTTCTCCTCTTCTTTCCTGAGCATTAACTGTTCCCGTTCTAACAGTCCTTTGGAGAAAGCTGTTTCAAAAGCTGCTTTTATGTCTCCTATAACTCTGAGGTTTGGATAGTTATCTGATTATACAGGCTGCTCCACTGAGTCAGAACTATGCCAGGATCTCCTTGGCAGACAGTCAGGATTTGATTCCATCTAGGACAGAGCCAAAACACAGAGCAGTAAACAAGATAACATTTTCTTTCCTTATCTCAAGTCTTTCATCACTTTCTGGAACAATCCACATTCAAGACCTGTAGCACAGGAAGCAGCCTTTCACACTTACTCTAACCAAAATGGCAGGGAGGTTGCTCCAGCTGAATTTGTAGGTCTTTATAATTATTTGTATTAGTAGTAACAATATTACAGTAGTGCCCAAAGCCCCAGTCAGGATCGCAACCCTATTGTGCTGGACACAGAACAAACCAATGATCAGACACACACAGGAAAAAGACAGGTCATTGCCCTGAAATGATTACACTATAGACAAAACAGAAGAAGGTAGGGGAGAGTGATTCAATATACAAACAGAGTGATCAGGGTGAACACTGGCAAACATCACGTTAATTACATGTTCTTTTACAGTTTGTTCTTTGTTTTGTTCTCATATATTTTATATGGAGGATGGGGTTTATGGGGAAAGTGTAGCAAATGAGTTAATAGGAGCACAGGATTAGGAAAAGGAAGGAACAGGAGGATGTATATAAGTGGGAGGGATGGAGGGAGTTGAGAGAGGTAGGGATAGAAGGGAGCAGAGAAATGAGAATGCAGTAGAAGCACTGTGAGGAGGAGGACCAATCAGGAGTGAGGAAAAAATGTACAGCTTTCAAAGTGAGGCAGTCTGATGATGTCACTTGTATCCAGGGTGTTCTGAAGGTGATTGAACCATTGCCTTCTCCTAAATTTCAACTCTCAATCACTGTGCAAGTGCTATCTACCTCCTGCCCAAAGTTGGCAGTATTTCAGTGGGGTTTATATGTACTTAGTTTCTGAGACGCTTCAGTATAAAACATTCTACATAAATGGAAAACATCTTAGAGAATTATCCAAACCTCAAGACCAAAAAGAATGTGTGTGCCAGTTGGATTTTGGCATCTGTCTTCCTATCTCCTAGAACTGGAAGGGACCTTGAAAGGTCATTGAGTCCAGCCCCCTGCCTTCACTAGCAGGACCAATTACAGATTTTGCCCTAGATCCCTAAGTGGCCCCCTCAAGGATTGAACTCACAACCCTGGGTTTAGTAGGCCAATGCTCAAACCACTGAGCTATCCCTCCCCCCAAAGGAGGGATTGTCTGCAACAATCGTGTCACCTTTGATTTTAACAGCATCTTGTTCTCCTGTAAGGATTTTTTAATCAGCAGCTGCCTGCTCCCCCATTACCATGACACTAAAAGACAGTACTAGTATACTGTTTATAATATTCTCTTCACATTCTTCACCCAGAATTCCCCAGTGAACAACTGCACACATCTGGGTGGAATTTGGCAGGATGATATTAATGCAGAAACCAGAATGTGCATCTTTTAGACATGGCTAAAAATGGAGCAGCAGTTATTGAAGGATAGTTTCCATAAATGGTACCTAGTAAAACAGATACCCACAGTGCTCCTCTTTGGTTTACAACATTTAATATTTTGCTGAATTGCTAACGGACTTAAAAAAAATGAAGACATTCAGAATATTCATGAACTCTATTAAATTCAATGGTATAAGCCACTAAAATGTCCTAGTTTCATGAAACCACATGTACATATAAATGCTGCAATGTTGTGTAGAACATTGTTGTGCTTTCTTTACCCTTTGTATCATTCCAGTTGGTGCTCATCAAGTGTGTTTTGAGTCAATAGGGTGTGGAATTAGCTCCTGTGATTTTTTTTTAAATTTGATTAAGTGCTTAATGTTTGTACAGCTTTTGGAAGCTATAAAGTGCTAAATATGTGCTACTGGTATTTTTTTCAGCCTCTGAAGTTTTGTATTTTTTCAGTTTATTTTAAACTTTGTGCAGTTTGAATATTTTGTTTAGGAGTGCTCTGATTCAAACCAGGACCTTCATGATGGCAAACAACATACTTGTACTGATAGAGCATTGCTTATAGGTCAACTGAAATAGCTTTGGTAAGTAACGTTGTATAGTTAAGGCACACAACTGCCTAAGAAAACCAAGTGGGTTGTTTTACAGATTCTACCACAAACTTCCAGTGTGACTTGAGCTAGTCAATAATATGATGTACGGAAAACTGTATAAAAATTGAAGAGTTACCACTTCAAATGCTATGGGGTTTCCTGGTCCTCCTTGCAGGCTAGGGGACTTTGCTGGGAAGCATGCAATCAGAGTCAGTTTTGCAGACAGACAGCCTAGAGCAGGGGTGAAAGTAATATTAATCTCTTACTGGGTATGGGGGCTAGCCATCTGAGCTGCCTGGCCCGCGCTGCCCGAGGCTCTGGCGGCAATTTAAAAGGGCCCGGGTCTCCGGCCGCTGCTGGTAGTGGTGGCAGTGGCCGGGAGCCCTGGGGCCTTTTAAATCGCTGGCCCCGGGGCAGCTGCCCCTTTTGCTCCCCCTCCGCCATCAGTGGCCTGGGGTGGGGGCAAAAGGGGCAACGACAATAAAGCGCTGCCGCAGCAGCGCTTTAAGGAGGGTTCTTTGCTGTGGCAGCACTTTAACATCAGCTGTGTACGGTCCAGTACTGGCTTCTTACCGGTATGCCGTAACAGCCCGTAATGGCCTACTTTCACCCCTGGCCTAGAGTAAAGTGGGCTGAGTTGTGACTCTCTGTTTTAGGGAGCAGCTTGTTTTGTCTCTCCCTGTTTCAGGACTTGTGTGTTATCGTTCTAATGCTAATGTAATTATTGGGGCTACACCATACCCCAAAGCCCTACAGTGCCACTAATGTGCCAGGTGCACCATGATTTGGAGGCAAGCACTATAGGAGCTTCAGCAGCTTGGCCTTTTAGGTGCTAGAGCCAGTGGGTCTCAATAATAACTTGGACACATGGCTAAGTGGTATTATTCCCTTTTTTACAGATAGGGTATAAAAAGCACAGAGAGTGAAGCCAAAATTATCAAAATTATCAACTAATTTTAGGTGCCCAGTTTGAGACACGCAGGATCACACAGTGTTTTTCAAAGTACTTCCCATTTTGTAGCACTTTATGTATTCAGAGCATGGTCCTCCTGAGCACCTCTTCACAGGGGTGACTGTTCATGATACCCCTTCTTCCTCAGTGCAGTCATTCCTCTTCCTCAGCACACAACCTCTCCCAATCCCTCCTCTTCCTTGGCAAGGTCCTTTTCCCCACCTCTGCATGAACTCCTGTGACCCCTCTTCCTCTGTGCGTTCCTTTGTAATCCTTCCTCTGCTCAACCTCTAGTCATCCCTCCTCCTCTTCTTCCCCTGGGCAATCCCTTGTGGATGCTCTTCTTTCTTTTTCCATGCACGCTATCATAATGGCTCCTTCTCTGCAGGGTCCCTCGTGGTCCCTGCTGCTCCTTCCTCCATGAAGTCCCTCATGGTTCCCTCCTTCTCTTTCTCCAAGTGATTCATCATGAAGAAGGGGCTCTTCCTTCCTCCACACAATCTCTCATGGCCCCTCCTCTTCCCCCATGGCCCCTTCACCTCTGCATGTTCCCTCATAATCTTTCCTCTGCAATGTCCCTCATGGCCCCTACTCATCTTCCTCTGCACGACCTGTTGTGGCTTCCCCCTCCATACAATCCCTAATGGATCCTTCTCTTCTTCCTCCTTGTGGCTCACTCCTCTGCATGATCCCTCATGGTCCTTTCCCTTTCTCCTCATCAGTGCAATCCTGTGCCTCCTTCCCACTTCCTCCTCTGCACAATACTTTGAGCTGAGCTAGTTGGAACTTTAAAGAAATAAATCTTATGTTAGCCCTTACTAGGGAAGTGGATGCCTCAGGGAATTGCTAATAAAATATGGATCCTGACATTTGTAAATCATTGGTTTTAATCCAGTTTATTTCAGAAGGGATTAAAAATTGCCCCCTCTGATTGATATTTGATGGCTCCTATCTAGGGTGACCAGACAGCAAGGGTGAAAAATTGGGACAGGGGTGGGGTGTAATAGGAGCCTATATAAGAAAAAGCCCCAAATATCGGGACTGTCCCTATAAAATTGGGACATCTGGTCACCCTACTCCTATCTGAGATGAGTTTGATGGGACTCTGTTCCAGCTCCACCATTCCAAACTCACAATTTCATTTTGCACTTAATGGTAGACTAAGCAGAGAGGCCAAGAACGGCCTAGGCAATAGAGACTGAACTGTCCCTGTTAACCTGAGAGGAAGGTCCCCATAGATTAAGACTGAGGTATGATGACTAGGCAGATTATAAGGAAAGGTTGGCCTCTGCTGCTGTGTAAAGAGAACTTCATTCACCATGGCTTTCTAGACAATGCCTTTCACCAGCACTAAAGTCCCACAATCTTTGGAAGATGAAGTTTTTGATTATATGCTAATTAATCAACTAAATGTAAATAATTTCACACATAGGCTGCACAAAACTTGGCAGTTATTAATATTAGTGAGCATTTATTTGCATGTGTAATCCTTTGAAATCAATGGGACCACTCACAGGAGTATGTTCACAATGGCATAGGTAAGAGTTGCACATCCTAGCTCTAAGATTATAGAATAGTTAGTAAACCAGTACACAAGAGTGTAACTAAAAGAAATGGATGAGATAAAATTAAGACAAAAATGAGAGTTATCCTCTGTAGTAGGAAGAGGGCCTGAAACATAAGCCCATGTATTAGAGGGATGGTATGAGGCCTGAGGTCTGGGCTAAATTAGTCAAACTTTGCTGCTATAAAGCAAAGTTAAGTTGTGAGCAGGAGGCAGACCGTGCTCACAGAATCTGGCAAGAACAGGGCTAATATTGCAGAAACACACATTCCTAAGTGGTGCTAGGCATAAGAATATATACACAAAGACATTCCAGAAAGGTGGTACCAGAACGCCTCGATACCAAACACATTCCCCAAAGATAACAGGAACACACTGATCCATCCTAAAGATAAGGTCCAGATGACAGTGTGATGGACAGAGATGTACAAGGTGATGAGTGGTAATTGGCTACATCAGAGGGTGTCAACTAACTATATTAGGGGGAAGTGCATAACTTGTTTGTATTGATGTATAAAAAGATATATCAGAGGAATTGTCTTTGGCTGGCCTAGGGGATAATGGGAAGTCCCACCATTAACTGAGCTAGTCCATTGCAATGGGCATACGTGTTAGTGTACCTGTAACCATTGAGTCAGGACATTATGACCATGCTTCATTAGCAATAAACCGACCAACTTCCTTCGCTACGAACCGAGTCTGTGGATTTATTGGGCCGTTCAATTGGAGCCTGCTGTATGGGCTATCTGGCCCGAGTCCAGGCCGGCTGACAGCAATTCTGAGCCCCAGAGCAGAACAGTCAATGGGCCCCCACACACACTCAAGCCATGTCAACGTGGACGCGGTCCGTCTGACATTTGGGCAATGCTGCACCTGCACTGGCTGGTGCCCAGTGAACTGCCGGCTGCGTTGCTGGGTGCGCTCTTCCGGCATGACCAGGGCTTGCACATGCCCACCCAGTAGGGTTGCCAACTGTCTAATCCAGGGGTCGTCAACCTTTCAGAAGTGGTGTGCCGAGTCTTCATTTATTCACTCTGATTTAAGGTTTTGCATGCCAGTAATACATTTAAATGTTTTTAGAAGGTCTCTTTCTATAAGTCTATAATATATAACTAAACTATTGTTGTATGTAAAGTAAATAAGGTTTTAAAAATGTTGAAGAAGCTTCATTTAAAATTAAATAAAAATGCAGAGCCCCCCGAACCAGTGACCAGGACCCTGGCATTGTGAGTGCCACTGAAAATCAGCTTGCGTGCTGCCTTTGGCACAGGGACCATAGGTTGCCTACCCCTGGTCTAATGGCACAAACTCATAGACCCTTGCCCCGCCCCTTCTCTGAGATAATTCCCCTGTCCCGCCCCTTCTCCGAGGCCCTGCTCCCTGCTCACTCCATCTCCCCTCCCTCCATCGCTCGCCCTCCCCAACCCTCACCCACTTTCACCAGGCTGAGGCAGGGGGTTGGGGTGCGGGAGGGGGTGTGGGGTGCAGGTTCTGGGAGGGAGTTTGGGTGCGGGAGAGGGTGTGGGGTCAGACTCTGGGAGGGAGTTTGGGTGTGGGAGGGGGTGTGGGGTGTGGGGTGTGGGCTCTGGAAGGGAGTTTGGGTGCGGGATGCAGGCTCTAGGCTGAGGCAGGGGTTGGAGTGCAGGAGGGGGCCAGGGGTTCGGTGCTTACCTTGTGCAGCTCCCGAAAGCGACCAGCACACCCCTCTGGCAGTGGCTCCTAGGCAGGGAGCCCAGGGGGTCTCCGCACACTGGTGTCCACAGGCACCGCCCCTGCAGCTCCCATCAGCCGCAGTTCCCAGCCAATGGGAGCTGTGGAGTCGGCGCTCGGGGTGCGGGCAACGCATGGAGACCCCCTCCCCAAGGGCCGCAGGGATGTGCTGGCCAGTTCCGGGAGGGGTGCGAAGCAAGGGCAGACAGAAGCCTGCCTTAGCCCCGCTGCGCTGCCGGTGGCAGCCAGGGGCCCCCAGGCCGTTTTGAATCACCCAGACCCCTGGGCAATTGCTTCCTTTGCTCCCCCCACCCCATTGGCGAGCCTACCAGAGTCAGTATAGCACGCAGAAAAAACACACAGATGCAGCCAAACATCTGACCACATTGGTGACCCACGACCGCTGATTTGGTAAGTAAGCAAGCTGCCCTCTGTAGGAATCGCAATCTAACATGGCAAAAACCTGTGTGTTAGGAAATCCCCTTAACTCCTCCCTGAAAATCATGTCGGGGACACATAATTAAAAAAAATACTGTTGAACCTTTCAAAGAACTTAAAGGGTGTCATACAGTTTGGAGATCGGTGAGAAGAAAAAATTCTCCACAGAGAATATAAAAGAAAACTGAAAAGTATTAGTGCCTAGGTCTCATGGTTTATAAAGGGTTGGGACTGTTCCAGTAACAGACAAAAGAGTTTGGCAATGGTCCAACTGGCATTTATGTAAGAACATCTGCAAAGAAAAGGAGGGGTCCATTGCCCAACAGTCATTCTGATACCAACATTAAATTGACCTATTGGTACAGTACATATGGATATGAAAGAACAAGACAACAGAGGAAAAAGAAATGGGGTGTTTTAAATGTTATATCCATTTTGACTACTAAGAACAAACTTTAAATACAGAAAAAACAATGAGAGGCAAGGATGGAGTGATTTGTGATAAATCAATCCTGCACTTGTGTATGTTCTAAACTTTAAGCTCATGGGTAGTCTCACTGAAGTCAAACTCTTTGGGGCATGCCTTTACTTATTATAAAGCACAATGCAGAAATGGTAATACATACAAACATTTTAAAATAACAACAATGAATAGTTCAGAAGGCTTGGCTCTGTATTCTAGAATTAAAGTGTATATTTATTTATGATAAATACTTACCAAACTTGTCTGCTCTGTGTGTGTGTGTGTGTGTGTGTGTCTCTCTCTCTCTCTCTCTTAACCCCTTCCGCCACGTGTTCACCCTGCTCCTACTGCTGCCAGACCTCAATTGTGTTACTGAAGTCTAGCATAAAACCCCATTGGTTACCCTTTTTCTCTCTAACACCCCTCACATTTTATATTTACACCACTGTGACATATTTTTACCTAGAGTTGTTGGTTAGTTAACACATTTTACCCATACTGTTAGTTGGTTATATGCTGCTGTGACACACTCTTTACATAGAAATTCTTAGCTACCTGTTACATTTATACTTCAGTGTTAATTGGTTACCAACTGTATTGTACCCCACTGTATTGTACCCCACCATTGAAACCCCCTATCCTATTTACTAAAAGAAACCCCTCTCCAACTGTCTACCTTAACAAACCCCATACCCCTCACTATTGAATTTTCCCTGTTTTTGCATTTTCTTAATAAAGTTTATTTTGCACCCCACCAGTGTAGTAGTTGTCCCCCAAGATCCCCTACCTGCTGGCAGGGTCACACGGGGCCAGATGTGCTGCATCCGAGGGTGCTAAAGGAGTTGGCGGATGTGATTGCAGAGCCATTGGCCATTATCTTTGAAAACTCATGGCGATTGGGGGAGGTCCCGGATGACTCGAAAAAGGCTAATGTAGTGTCCATCTTTAAAAAAGGGAAGAAGGAGGATCCGGGGAACTACATGCCAGTTAGCCTCACCTCAGTCCCTGGAAAAATCATGGAGCAGGTCCCCAAGGAATCAGTTCTGAAGCACTTAGAGGAGAGGAAAGTGATCAGGAACAGTCAGCATGGATTCAACAAGGGCAAGTCATGCCTGACTAACCTAATTGCCTTCTATGAGGAGATAACTGGCTCTGTGGATGAGGGGAAAGCAGTGGATGTGTTATTCCTTGACTTTAGCAAAGCTTTTGATACAGTCTCCCACAGTATTCTTGCCAGCAAGTTAAAGAAGTATGGGCTGGATGAATGGACTATAAGGTGGATAGAAAGCTGGCTAGATCGTCAGGCTCAATGGATAGTGATCAATGGCTCCATGTCTAGTTGGCAGCCAGTTTCAAGTGGAGGGCCCCAAGGGTCGGTCCTGGGGCTGGTTTTTTATCTTCATTAATGATCTGGAGGATGGCGTGGACTGCACTTTCAGCAAGTTTGCAGATGATACTAAACTGGGAGGAGTGGTAGATACCCTGGAGAGTAGGGATAGGATACAGAGGGATCTAGACAAATTAGAGGATTGGGCCAAAAGAAACCTGATGAGGTTCAACAAGGACAAGTGCAGAGTCCTGCACTTAGGACGGAAGAATCCTATTCACTGTTACAGACTAGGGACCAAATGGCTAGGAAGCAGTTCTGCAAAAAAGGACCCAGGGGTTACAGTGGACAAGAAGCTGGATATGAGTCAACAGTGTGCCCTTGTTGCCAAAAAGGCTAACGGCATTTTGGGCTGTATAAGTAGGGGCGTTGCCAGCAGATCGAGGGACGTGATCATTCCCCTCTATTCGACATTGGTGAGGCCTCATCTGGAGTACTGTGTCCAGTTTTGGGCCCCACACTACAAGAAGGATGTGGAAAAATTGGAAAGAGTCCAACGGAGGGCAACAAAAATGATTAGGGGGCTGGTGCACATGACTTATGAGGAGAGGCTGAGGGAACTGGGATTGTTTAGTCTGCAGAAGAGAAGAATGAGGGCGGATTTGATAGCTGCTTTCAAGTAACTGAAAGGGGGTTCCAAAGAGGATGGATCTAGACTGTTCTCAGTGGTACCTGATGACAGAACAAGGAGTAATGGTCTCAAGTTGCAGCGAGGGAGGTTTAGGTTGGATATTAGGAAAAACTTTTTCACTCGGAGGGTGGTGAAGCACTGGAATGGGTGGTGGTGGAATCGCCTTCCTGAGAGGTTTTTAAGGTCAGTCTTGACAAAGCCCTGGCTGGGATGATTTAGTTGGGAATTGGTCCTGCTTTGAGCAGGGGGTTGGACTAGATGACCTCCTAAGGTCCCTTCCAACCCTGATATTCTATGATTCTATGAAATGGGTATCAGAGGATCCACATAGGAACAGACTCCCTGCCGCCAGTGGCACTGAACTCCTTGCCAGATATGCAGCCCCCCAGGAATTTTGCCACAACTTCTGGTGCACCAGTTCTGTTTCCAGGGGAGCATCTGCAGTCTTGGAAGAGGGAACAGTAAATTGTAAAAAGATATCTGAGGGGTTGTTTGATAATCATGGTGAAACAAAGAACGTCTGCAGGGAGTGGAGAGATGACAAAAGAGGGAGCAAAGAAGTATGTTCATGGTGTTCCATGTTTCAATCTTGCTCTTTACTTTAATCACCTGCTTCTATTTTGGAATGTGCAGTCCTATTTTCTTCTGCATGCTCTGGGGAATGCTATATTTAAGAGGTGAGATTTCCAGTGGACATTTCCATTTTCCCTGAAAAATGCAATTGACATGGGAGATCATGTTGGCAGAGGAGAGAGAGAGAGAGAGAGAGAGTTTTAAATCCTCAAAGGTATCTAGGCACCTAATTTACAATGATTTTAATGGGAGTTTAAGTGCCAAATCCATTTGAAGATCTGGGGCCAGAGTCCTTGAAATAGCTTGGGTCAAGCCTATTAACAGCTTTGAAGAATAGTATGAGAATATTACATTAGATTTGGTATTCAATGGATAACCAAGGTAGTATCTGGAGCTCTGATGTACTCATTCCATCCTGTAAGGCTGAATGACACAGACTTGCACTGAAATAACAATCTCAGTTTTAATTCACACCTTTTGTTATTATGGTGGAAGACTCTGTGTTTTGGAATAAGAATATCCTATTTTGATTTTTGCGTAATTTGTTATTTTATCAATTTAAGAGAATGGAACAAAGACACTCTTCAAATAGGGTCAGCTAACATGATTTTAAAACACACCTTTTTATCTCCCAGAATCTAGATCTAGATAAATCTATTTCCCAGAACTATGCTGTTATCATCAGTGATGCTACCACTTGGTGGTGCCACAGTGCTGCTTTTAGATGATAATAATAAAAAAAAATTACAGAGATATTCTATCTCCTAGAACTGGAAGGGACCTTGAAAGGTTATTGAGTCCAGCCCCCTGCCTTCACTAGCAAGACCAAGTACTGATTTTGCCCTAGATCCCTAAGTGGCCCCCTCAAGGATTGAACTCATAACTCTAAGTTTAGCAGGCCAATGCTCAAACCACTGAGCTATCCCTCCCCCCTCTACT
This sequence comes from Trachemys scripta elegans, assembly GCF_013100865.1. Lineage (NCBI taxonomy): Eukaryota > Metazoa > Chordata > Testudines > Emydidae > Trachemys > Trachemys scripta. Next base: position 243,212,802 of record NC_048299.1, read on the forward strand.
TAGCTCTGGTCCTTAAGTTCAATCAGTTATATTTTGGAATTTAGCCTTGACCTGAGTTCTTGCAATGTTTTCCTGCATATGCTAGTTTATTATAATAGTCCTAATACCTAGCTCTTATATAAAGTGGACTCCATTTATAAGAATCACTAATATAAGAATCAACCGCATATAGTCATCAAAACCAGTGGGACAAAAATCATTCTTATACTAATAAAACATTCCGTTTGTAAGAATCAACCAGTTATAAGAATCAAATCATCCCGGACAGATGTGATTCTTATAAAAAGAGTACACTGTAGTTTGTGTTACGTTGTTATTGCCTGAATGGTAACCTCAGATTAAAAGAAAATACTTTGCTCAAGTAATTACATTGTTTATTTTGAATTTAAAATATTTGTGTCACTTCTGCAAGTTAATAATGATTCACAAATTCCACCATTGTTGGCTGATCATTTTCACATATAGGACCCAATTCTGCCACTTTTACTCTGACAGAGTAGCACCTTAATCAATGGAACTACTCACAGAGTAAGGTCCTACTCATCATGTTAAGGGTGACTGAACTGAGTCTATAATGAACACTACAGTATTCATATCAAAGCCTTTCATTAGATGTGCACAAGGTATCCTAAAGCACCCAGGGGCTATATACCGCCAAGCTTTCTCATTTTCAATTAAATCAATATTTACTCTTAAAAGCTTACCAAAACTATGTTAAATAGTTACTGGTAAAAAGCCCCATTTTTCTGCTTGTGATCACCATGAACTCTCTCGGCAATCTGTAAATTAAAGTAAATTACAGATAATGAAGCAGCACTTGGCTGCCAGTCTATAGAGTTGGTAACATGGAGCAAGATATTTGACAAAAAAAACTGCCAGAACTTTTATTGCCAATAAATATTTGCAAATGAAATATTTTTTGTATTCACAATATAAGAGCAGAGACATCAGTATTCAATGTCATCTGAGCTGTAATTATACTATTAAAATAAATGAAAAGTTTATATTTGTATTATGCCCTCTTTTCTCGACTACTGATGTATATGCATTTTTAATAAAAACATGATGAGATGACTGCAGGTAGGATGTGATGACTTTAGTTATGAAAACCATTGATAAATAAAGATACAGATGGAAACAGTGGGACAAATTAATCTGTGGTGTAACCTCACTGACGTCAGAAGAATTTCATCAGAAAATAATCTGGCCCATAGACAGTGGAAAGCAATTGGCTTTGGAAGCATAGGAAAGCAAGGAGTTAGGATCTGAAGGTTAAAATTCTGTAGGAACTCAACACCTGAGGGCCAGATTTTTCAAGCATCCAGCACTCACAACTGGGGTCAGATTTTCAAAAACTCAATTTAGGCACAATAATAAGGGCCAGATTTTCAAAAGAGTTTAGCATCTGACATGATGACCTGGTTTGAAAATTTGGCTGATTGTGGGTGCTGAGTCCTGTTGAAAATCTGGCACTTAGTAATTAATTAGATGGCCCACTAACTGAAAAGATATAGATAATGTTACTCTTAAACCAAAAAAGCATCATGCACAAATACATTAAGGTGTAAAGAAACCCACCCCAACACTTAAAACAGAGTTGCTGATCTAACCGTGAAAAATAATGATGGTCTAGAGTGTTTCTCACAAAATTCAAAAGATTTAGATGTATCCATTATTGCTTTCAAAAGTACAGTGTGAAATGATTAAGAACATAAGAATGGCCATACTGGGTCAGACAAAAGGTCCATCTAGCCTAGTATCCTGTCTTCTGACAGTGGTCAATGCCAGGTGCCCCGGAGGAAATTAGCAGAACAGGTAATCATCAAGTGATCCATCCCGTCGCCCATTCCTAGCTTCTGGCAAACAGAGGCTAGGGACACCATCTTTGAACCCTGTTATAATCTTGGCCTTCACAATATCCTCTGGCAAAGAGTTCCACAGGTTGACTGTGTGTTGTTTGAAGAAATACTTCCTTTTGTTTGTTTTAAACCTGCTGCCTAATAATTTCATTTGGTGACCCCTAGTTCATATGTTATGAGGAGTAAATAACTCTTCCTCATTTACTTTCTCCACACCAGTCATGATTTTATAGATTTCCATCATATATCCCCTTAGTTGTCTCTTTTCCAAGCTGAAAAGTTCCAATCTTATTAATCTCTTTTCATACGGAAGCTGTTCCATACCCCTCTTATTTTTGTTGCCCTTTTCTGAACCTTTTCCAATTCCAATATATCTTTTTGAGATGGGGTGATCACATCTGCACACAGTATTCAAGATGAAAAATTAACCATCAAAGCCTGATTTGTAATTTTATTCTACAATTACAACCTTTTCCCAAGGTCCTGTCTATACACCAAATTCAGCTAGGGTGGGGGACATGGTTACTACAGTGACTTTGCACGGGTGTAAATAACTACACGAGATGCAAGGCAGTGGAGAATCAAGCTCTACACGCAAAACTCCCACTGTAGTTATGCTGAGCTCTGTGTGTGCTTGTGTCTGAAAGCAGAATTTGGCCTACTGTCTTTAAGATTATCAACAGAATAGAATACACCGAACTACTAAAAAAAAAAAAAATTCTTAAAATCTGTGAGGTAGTGACTGTGAAGTAGTGACTTCCCTGTTCTTCAAGTTGTGCCATCTCTTCCTCATTCAAATGGAGTTTGACAAGTTGCAAACTGAAATAGAGATTACAAGTACAGTACTGTTAACTCACTAATACACATATATTCTTTGCAGCATGATGGGCAATGCTGATCTCTAGCCACTTGCCAGCATAATATACAAGCTGGTACTCCCCATACTGGCACTCTCACCATGCCATTCATTCAGGCACAAAAATTCTTCATAATGAAGAGTGATGGTAGATAAGAACTTTTGATTTGAGTTGTATTTATCTGGAGAGGAGATATTACTGACAGACTAGACATAGCCCACCTTACTTCAGCAAAAAGTTTTTGAAACAAAGGCAATTTAACATTTAAGGCCAAGCTCTGTCCTCAAAATCAATGGGAATTGTATGCTCACAATCAGGGGCAGCAGCCAGTTAGCAAAGATTGTGGCAGGAGGAGGAGCAATGGAAGAGCCCCTCCAAAAAGTAGGGATACCTCCTGGCCCCCACAACAGACGGGAGGGGCTGCAGGGCACTGCGCTGCCCTCTCGAGCAAGCAATAGGCTATTGGGGTGTCCCACCCTGTCAATTTCAGAGTAACAGCCGTGTTAGTCTGTATCCGCAAAAAGAACTGTTCTTCTTTCCACCCTGTCAATGTGTAACTCAATGCTGGCCCCTCCCAGCAGGAGCGTGGGCTCCAAGGCACCTCGGGAAGAAAATGCTTTAGTAGCTCGTGGTCACGCCCCGCGCACCAGCCGAGGCTCGCTGTCCCTAGTAGCATGGGGCAGACGGCAGCCAGCGCTCTCAGTGCCACGTGTAGCTGGTGACTCGCTCCGCCCCGCGGGGGGGGAGCAGACTGACAGCTCTAGGGAAGGGGGGGAGAGTAACAGCGCACACGTCCGTAGCTCTCCTCTAGAGACCGGAGGAGGGTGCACGCGCCACTGCCCCACCCCTACGTCACCCTGCGTCCCGCGTGCGGCGGGACGTTGCGCGGCGCCGTCCGCCGACGTTCAGCGGAGCCTGAGAGGTGACGTTGCACTCGAGCCGGGGGCGGGGATAGAGCGAGGCGCCGCGGAGCTGAACGGGCCGCTCCCAGCGACTCCGTCCTGCCCTCAGCCGCAGCGGGCGGCCCGGCTGCGGGTCCCGGCTCTGCCCGCGCGGGCCCGGCAGCGGGAGATGTGCTCGGCTTGAGCACCCGCCCCGCGCTCGGTTTCGGCCCCTCCGGGGTGGGAGCAGCCATGGCGGCGCGGAGCTGGCAGGAGGCGCTGGCCCAGCAGGCCGAGGAGGTGTCGGCCCGGGTGCGGGACGCGCTGTCGGTCGGGCTGGGCCTGCTGCGCACAGAGCTGGGTCTGGAGCTGGGCCTCGAGCCGCAGGGCCTCCCGAGCTGGCTCGTGCTGCTCGCCACGGGCGCCCTGGGGCTGCTGCTGCTGCTGGGGCTGCTCTGGGCCGTGGCTTGCGCAACGGGCTCCCGCAGGAAGCAGCCCCGGAGCCTGCTTGGCCGGGAAGAAGACGAGGCGGTAGCTCTGGGCCTGACAGGCGGCGGTGGCGTCCCCAACAAGGAGGCTCCGGCCGTGCTGCTGCTGCTGAAGGCTGAGGAGCAGAAGAAACGGACCAAGAAGAGACTTGCGGAGAAAGGGGCGGCCAGGGTGAGCGAAGGGGCGGGGGGCTGGGGACTCACTGACGGGGGGGGGGGGGGGGGGGGGGGGTGGGGACGGACGGGGGGGGGGGGGGGGGGGAAGGGAGGGGTGGG